>NC_057795.1:626250412-626417759 GCF_018294505.1 Triticum aestivum
TACTAATACTACAGAATGTTCTTGTATGCCCAATACCTGGTATAAGCAGTGATTTCAAATCCAGAAGTGAATCATACTAATTTCCTTTACGTAAGGCAGAGTTGGGTTTTTGGGGTTGATAGTGGAAAAGTCGACAGAGAAGGATCAGCATATCCTTGTTTAAATAGGTCCACTAGACCTTAGCTACTTAATTTCATGGTATTTAGCATGGACGATAGAAGATTGGAATGATGGTATCAATGTGCCGCATTGAAATGAGAGTGGCTATATCGCTATCAATCAAGGTGGGACAGATCAGCCATCTCCACAGATTGCTAGTTTGCTGAAAACAATCCAGCTTTTGCCAAAAGAAAGCCAAACTCTCATCCAGATGCATCTCGATTCACATTTCTATATGATAATATGCACGACCGATTCTCGTATCTGCTGATACAAGAGATTCTTTCCAAAGATAACCCTAACCCCTGGGTGGGCGAAAGATGGAGACAATACTGCCGTTGAAGCGCAAGAGTGAGCAGCAGTCCGGTCAGCCCTTGCTTTCTCAACTTGAGCAGGAAACTTCCAACCAAATAGGAGGGAGGGGCACTCTCAAATAGGAATGCAAACAAAAAATGCGTGCTCTTGAGTGTCAATTCCTCTTCTGACCGAAGTGAATAACAAACATCCCTTCCATCTGGACACTGAATAATGAGAGAATCGTAGAAGTTATCGGAATCCGGGGCTAGAGTCTTTGGCTGAACATCCACAGATGATCGATTCCCTGCGCTAGCAAGTATTGGATTGGAGTGGGGGTTAGTTGGCTCACCATATGGTATAGATCGATAGATATATTTGATACGTCCTATAACATGGAGACGGAGATAGCCAAGCCCCTTTCTCGAAAGGCAAACCCTCTTTATCATCCAACACAGGATCTCCCTATGGAATACCACCATTGTCTTTCTCCATCTCACTCAATAGTATATATCGGTATAAATAGCTCAGCTCACGAAATAGAGCGAGCAAGAGCTCGAACTTGGTAGGAAAGTTCGGATAAGTCGACCCGACTCCTTAGTGCAGCGTACACTTGCTGAAGCAAAACGAGGCTCATCCATTTGTTTTGATCCGAATCACACTCTAGACTAGCTCTTCTTATAGAGAAGGAACTCCACTTTGACAGTCATATGAGAGGGAAGAGACTCAAAGTTGATGAGAATAGTCGATTTGACCGGTATCACGAATAGCAGTTTTAGTAGAAAAGGGCGTTGATGATTGAAAGGATTTCTCCTCGAACCACTAGTAACTATGTCAGCTTTTGTCATTCTGATGATACTGAATCGGATCAATATTTGGAATAACAATATCTGATCTATCAAATCGATTCATCATCGAGAATGGAATAGTATAACATAGGAATTTGATCCAAACAAACTCCGAATTGGGATTTCTTATTGGATCAGGAATCCCATTGCATTTTGCATCCTTTTCCATTTTGCTTCTTTCAGGCAGTTTTGGCTCGCAATAAAGCTAGGGTCCTGATCGAGCAAGACTACGTCCTATCTATTTACCTCTCCAAACACAATATCTTGAGTACCTATGATGGTGACTACATCTGCTCGCATGTGATGTTTGGACATAGAATCGAGTCCTTGTGAATGGGCAAAGCCAGGTGCTCTTATTTTACAACGGTAGGGACGATTACTCCCATTACTGACAAGAAAGACACCAAATTCACCTTTAGGTGCTTCAACTGCGGTATAGGTAGAAGGAGCTGGTACGGAAAAACCTTCTGTATAAAGTTCGAAATGGTGAATTGAGGTAGAGTAGACCGATGATCCGGTAGTCATTTGGCCGGCTATGGAAAGAAAAAGCTTGCATCTGCTCCCCCTAAACTATAACGGGTCCCATCTCTCTCCAAACCTAACGTGGTAGTTTCCCATCATAAGGCTTTCCATCTATAGATTGAGCCATTACCCACCAAGGATCCCATTCGTTCAGAACTCAGTCGACTGCTTCTATAGATAAGGCGGAACGTCCTTAGTTCGGCATTATAGCACATAGTCTCCGACGCTACTACAGCGCTTCGCTAACTCGAAGCGCCTCGCTATGAGAATGATGCGTCGCTAACGCTCGGCTAAGTCGTCGAACCCTCGCGCTGACCATTCGCTTTCTCAGTAGCGAAAGCTCTTCTCTTTGCCCCTTAACTTCATAAAGTATTTGGAAAGAAAAGAAAGAGATTCTTGGTTTTATTGCTCCCGCTTCCTCATCTGCGCTCGTCAAGCCAACTTTGCTTTTTGGGAGGCGAAAGAGGGGTTGAAGCGGACATGTCGAAATGACAGCATCGAAGATATCTATATACACAGGAACGCTTATTCCGGACTGCGTTCCGGAAAAAGTAGCCTACTTGACAGAAAGGGCGGGCACTCTCGGCGCGGAGGTAGGCACTCTCGTCTTTCAACCCCACCGTCACTTTGAATTTATTGGGGCACTGTTTACTTACAGCCTCTACGAGTTGCAAGTGAATGGGGCCGGTGCGTGGTGAACGGAAGGGTTCATCAAGCCATTTCTCGCCTTAACCCCTAAACTAAATAGGAAGAGGGGTACTTGACTAATAGGGGGCAATTGCATTGCACCTGACTGTGAGGGACCTCTTGATACCTTATGTTCACTTCCTAACTAGTAGCCGGTTTCCTGTCGCGGAAGCCTTTTCCCAGTGCGCGGAGCCCCAATGAGGAAGGTGTTAGTGCTTTCTCATGGGGTCAATAATGCTAATCCCTCTTTTTGTGCCGGGAAGAAGATAAGAAAAGGCGAAGCCTTCTCTTGGTTTCCCAACCTCTTGCTTCTAAAGGCTGCCCTCTCTCGGCTGGATTTTGGTCCAGCCTACTGCGAGGATCCCATATCCCGTACATCGTCTTTCTCCCTCCTGGGTTCCCGTGGTTCCTATGCCGCCGCGTTTCCCGGTCCTTTTCTTTTAGTGCTTCGACCCGAAGATATAGCTTGACGCGTTTTTCGTGGATAAGATGGCAGCGCTCCAGCTCACTAAAGAATGGGACGGCAGTGGTCCGCCGGCAAGCTCGTTCTGATCCTGGACGCAGTACATTGGAATCCTGAAGCACCACCACGAACGCTACCGCGCGTGCGCCTGCGGTGTGGTAAGGCACCACCCTGTTGTGCCAGCAGCCAACTCCGGCGTGTCAGCTTAGTTATCGTCATCAAGCCACAACCTTGATGTCTAGCTTCCCAACTGGTAGACGGTTCCCTTTCCCCGGATCAATGAAGAAGGGAGAAGTCAGTTGATTCCTCCGAAGAACCGGAAGCGAAGCGCTATGCCGGGGCGAGGGGACGGGAAAAGAAACTGCTCCGAAGAAAGATATTGGGGTTCCCAATGCTTCTCCACGCCCAACGAGATGCGCCAACCTCGGGATGCTTTACTCCTAACCCCACGGCGGTTCCGAGACGGAGCTTAACCTGAGTCTCTGTTAAGAACGGCGATGATCTACGTTTCACATGGCACACGATTCCATGGATAGTTTCATTCGAGATCGTGATGGAGGACATAGCTTACGATCATCGGCTTTGATCATGCCACTAGGCATTTGATTAGGACATTGCACAATGATCCGAACACTTTGTCGCATCTCTTCAATACGGATACAGTAACGATCATAGCGATCTCCTCTGGTACCTACTGGTACGTCAAGATCCGATTGGTCATGAACATCATAAGGTGCTGCTCTTCGCGAATCCCAGCATACCCCAGGTTGGGATGGGCAGGCCCACCACTTCACTTTTGCACTTTCACTTAGGCCCGGGCCAAGTCAGTGGGGGGACCCTGTCGGGCTCCTTCCCCCCCAAAACAAACTGTACGTGGGAGTTTCCCTTCATACGGCTCGAATCATTCTCAAATGCCCCAAGAGGCATCTTTCCTTATGATCTGGTGGTTCACACGCGCGCAAACGAGCACCAGCCGCAACAGCAAGGAACTATGACCAATAGAGTCAGACACAGAGCGTCATACTTCTTTATCTTGTGATGGTTGAGGAGTTTCTTTCTCAGAGGGTGCGGGACGCTTGCGGAGTCCATGCCTTCCGTACCACCACAGGTCGTTCTTGGGCAGATCCCACTCCTAAACATAAGGGAGGGATAGGGGGAAAGCGGCCCTAAAAATCATATAAATAGGGTTGTAGAAAGACCAGTTTCATTCAACGTTCCGGGGCGCCCGATTCGATCGACGAATTTGGCGAGCTGATCCGCTTTGATCCAGGAGAAAGCCCAGTCAGCCACCTTTTCGGTGCAGGTCACGTGACCTACAGCTCGGCCTTCGCTTTTTGAGACTTCCTCTACCCACATCTCTATGTGCCCGCAGCACTTTCATATGGAGAAAGATGGGCTTACCATGTTCCATCAATAGCACCTAACCTATGCCGATTTTGGCGGACCGTGCTCCACCCCGGTGAACTCATGCGGTTCTGACGTGCCCAGAGGCCAGAGGCGAATCCGTTCACGGTCCGTAGGACCAACACCATTCGAAGGTTGATGGCCCGCCCCGCCTAGAATAGGAATCTTTGACTGGGCTTACACACATTCGCTCACTTACGCTGTCCCCCCTCAGCTCACCCTAGCCCCGGGTATGTCGTCTCCAAGGCTTCACACAAAATCTTCACTGACAACATATGCATGCTTTTGTAGGGTCAGGCAGAACCATTGTTGCCTGATGGGAACTTCCCCCATATTGCTATCAATGTCTTCATGTCGCACGACCTCTTAACATTACACCACTGAATCCCCAATCCTTTGCTTGCTGTGCAGTGACAGTACCAATATCCACTAATCGTTGTTTCCAGATACGGTTGCCGGTTGACATCTCTTCTAATTCGTCGATACGAGAAGCAAATTGTTGTGTGGAGGAATCAATATCTCGACATAAGCCAAGAGGCAGATCTTGTGCCACTCCACCAGGTCGTATGAAACTGGCATGCATCCTGGCTCCCGGGACTCTTTCATAGAATTCCAACAATTTCTCCCACTCCTCAAAAGCCCAAAGGAACGGAGTTGATGCTCCCACATCTATAGCATGAGTAGTTGAAGCAAGTGAATGATTTGAAATTCGAGTTATTTCACAGAATAACACTCTTATATATTGAGCTCGTAATGGTACCTCACAATTCAAAAGTCTCTCTACGGCTGAAGAATGAGCGTGTTCTTGGGCCATCGTAGAAACATAGATAGGGCCAACGACGGAACAAACAACAAAACTTTACGACAGCTTTTTCGTACACGTTCACTTGAATCACATACACAAGTGCTCTCTGAACCGTGCAATAAGGTCACCCATAACACGGCTCTCCCACTGGAGTTACCTTAGCCCCGGGCCATGCTATTCCATGATATTGGAAAAGGTTGACTAATTATTATCATCGTCTTGAAAGTTGGGCGCCTTTTGAATATGAGTGGGGCTCCTAGTCTAGGCGGCGCCTTCGTGGAGCCAAACCGAAGGAAGAGCAAAAGGGCGAGGCCACACCCGACTTCGAATAGGAGGGGGGGCTTAGCTCTGGATCCCGCCTGCTTGCAGAAATGAATGGATCAGAAAGGGGGTTGGGTTGTATTTCCGGGCCGGGCAGGAGGTGAAGGCCAGAAGAAGAAGAGAAGTGCGCCTTCCCGGTAAGGAAGAGGATAAAAAGGTGCCGTCATCTATCTCGACCTGTTTCCCGAGGCGTTGGAAATGAAGACCGGCTCAGAGAATCACTGGCGTGCTTTCTCTCCCCCATCGTTTCGCCAACAAAGAAGTCATCCTTGACTTGACTATTGACCATTCCATCCCTACCGAGCCGCCTCTTCGAAGTATTTACCTCTTCCTTTCTTTTTTGAGAACATACCCTTCAAATCAAAAAGAAAAAAAGAAAGAAAAGTTCCTCGTCTGTGATTTAATCGGACCTAAAGGAGTTTACTCGACCCAATCTCCAGTCTCCCGCACTGCTCAAGTGTGCGACTCCGTATGAGGACCTCCTTCCCTTTTCCTCTGCCCACTCTCCGTTCACACGGTTATCAAAGCGGAGGAAGGGCGGGCAGCAGGTACCACGAGCCCTCTGTCCCACACATCTATCAAGAAGCAAGTGTAGTTCACCGGTTCCACCAAATGCTCCTATCTCTCGGCAAAGATCGTGTGAGTGTGCAGTTATGCTTCGGATGCTTCGCGATGGAATAGATCGATTCAGTTCCCCTTCTTTTCCGGTGCACTCGCTTTGTATCTCCGACACACAAGGACTGCCCTAGCCTCTGTCCGGTCGATCATTCCGCTGGCATCTTGCATTCACGCCTCCGTTTGACTGCCGCTCGGGAATGTAGTTGTAGATACGTGAGTCTTAGTGGGTCGTTGGCTCCACCTCTTATCTCCTTCTACGACATGATGTAGTCGTCACCATATTCAATATGTCACTTAGTCATATCTGCCTCGCAGCGGGTCAGCACCTCCGAAAGAAAGGGAGGGAGGACTTCATTCAGTGACTCCGCGATCGCCCTCTAAACAATCAAAATAAGGTAAAGCTTGAAGATAAGTTTTGTACTCGATTCATTTCTCAGTCCCTCTAGTCGGGTGGGCGCCGGCCGGCCGGATCCCCCTGAAAACCGTACGTGCGGGTCTCCCCGCATGCGGCTCACGCCATTTGAGGTGGCCCAGCCCAACATTCATTCTAAAATCCTGTAGTGAAATTGAGACTGCTCGACCTCGGAAGCAAATTCGCGTGTAGGCAGCGCTGTCTTAATACCGTTGACTGTATCTATTCATTGATACATTGGCTCGCTCCCCCCTCTTTTTTCCAGAATGAATGAGCCGCTCGGACCTTCCATTTCCGTCAAATGACCCGGCTTCCCCTGGCTCTTCCACCGTCCGGGCTCCCTTTCCTCCCTATGCTCCCCCGGCGCAGGCCCACCACGCTTCGCGCCTGCGGCGTTTTCGCCAGACGGTCTTTGCCAGTAGTGCCATCCTCCCCGCAGGCTGTCTGTATGGGTGGGTTGTCCCTTGCTGCTACGTTCTGTTAGGCGCTATGAATTACAGGAAATTCAGTGGTTGACTTGGACAGCAGGCGGGTTACACGTTCCACTGTGCCGAGATGTGAGGTGCAGGTGGTGATGATCACCCCGGGGTATGCGCTAGCGCCCTTGACAGGCACTCCAGGACCCGCCTACGCTCGTGAAAACCCAGGTCGGTCCTCTGACCAGATGTGTGGATAACGAGGCCACCTTCACAACCTTCTCCCTTCTATCTTTATCCAAAGTCAGGTAGGGCGGTTCGCTTGAGTTGCTCAACCATCCCTTTTCCTGGTGCTCATGACGCGCTACGGAACCTCCACCGTGCTAGCGGCATAGGAGCCTACTCAGCGTCAGCGGCTTCATGCCGCACTGGAGTGATCCAATATGTGGTTTCGCACGTTCCACCACTTCTCCGTTCATTTCCAATACTGATCGTGAAACACCATGAGCAGCAGGATGTTGAGGTCCGAAATTCGAAGTGAAATTCTTGATTTGCCCGTTCCTAGTCGTCATGGGAAAGAAATAAGAAAGAAATAAGAAAGAGATTATTCCCCTAGAGCTTGTACAGTACCACCAGTACTCAAAATGCATCTCCGCGCGTCTACCTGGCGCTTTTATTAGCCGCCTTGCATGCAAGCGAAGCGCTATTGGCGGCAATTAATAGCTCACTGAGCGATGATTGATGCAGTCAGTCAGTGCCCTCAATTATTCTATTCCTGATAGAAGGATCATGGCGCCCCGGAAGCATTCCATCCAGCAGCAGCATCTCCTTCAACCACGCGAGGACAAAACTGATGTTAGCTACATTCGAGCGTTCACCGCACAGAGGTGATCTCGAACACTACCTATGCTAATAAATCCAAAGGAAAGGTCGAAAAAATGATTCAATCTGACTTTCTCGGTATTCTGGATTGAGTAAAAAAGGGATATATGAAGTTCAAGGCCTTGCCAAAACCGTCATGGCCCTATTATGTATAGGCCGTACTAAGCCAATAGCGAATAACAAACTCTTTCCTGCTCCCTCGACCTTAATTAACTCCCCCATCCTGCCAAGCCTCAGCTGCCAGCCCATTATATCTAAGCACACTGCGGCAAATTGATACAAGTAGCTAAAGATCTCGCATCCGACATCTCCGGCCGAACGGTTAGGCAACACTAGGGCGCCTGGGTCAAAATTCTGCTTACCAAACAAGATGTCGAGAGGCGAACTCTGTAATTCCCCTCTTGCAAAAGTGATAGCGGCTGTAGCATCCGTGTGGAAGAGGGTAAGCTTTAGGCAACACCTTTTTCAGATTGGAAAGGATGAATACTTGTGTTGGGTCCTGCAGACCAGGATAGCCTCAGATCAAAACCTAATAAATGTACCTGGGGTTGATCATATTTTTGGGGCAATAAGTATTCCGGAATTTGAGCGCTTATGTAGCTCAAAACTCTGCCACCTGAATACTTGATTCATTAAGGTCGTCACCCTATACCCGGAAGTCTCTATCGTTTTCTTTGTCTGTTAAGCTTCACAGGGTTGGGACTCCCTAAATCAAACTGCAATCGTTATTTATCAACCACTCACAACGACACCGAGATCTTCGACTTAGCTTCCACAGGTCATCCACCCGGGGCGGAAGATAACGAAAGGGAGACAAAGTCCTAACTAAATCAACACACAATAACCTCAACCTTCTACCCATTCCATCCATCATATCAGTCGAGTCGAGGAGATTCGTTCTTATCTATAGATAAGGCAAGAGAGAACTTATGACCTCGCGGATGGAGAGGGATTCGAACCCCCGGTATTCCTATCAATACTTCGGTTTTCAAGACCGACTCTTTCAACCGCTCAGACATCCATCCCTGCGCTCGCCCGCCCTATCTATCTGCGCGCTGGCAGGTAGGGGCAACTCTATGTGATTCGCTACGCTTGCTTGCGCCCCACCCCGTAAGCTGACTCTATTGCCTAGCGGTTAGCGACACTTTTCCGGTAGTACGAATCACTACACTTCGCTTCTTTCTATATGATAATATGCACCGTCGGTTGCAGCGCTCCCTGCAGGTAATAGCAAGAGAATGAAGAACGAACGATCCTCAAAAAAATTAGCAGTGAATGAGTCCGACTCGAGTTCGTGAGTCAAAGGCGTGGCAAGAGAGCGAGTTCGACTCGCGAACGATCCGCAAGTGAAGGACCGATCCTTTAACGCCAGTACTGTTGCGAGACTGGTACTTGGCGGCTCACGAGCAACATATAGAAAAAGGTTGCCCATCACTCCCTCGCTCCTATTTGAAGGCCCACCGCTCCCCCTTTCTTTAAGTATCTATCCCGGCTTGCATTTTGGGGCGAGTACTACAGTTCCTCCATAATCACACAGAACGCCCAGCTTCGAAGAGCTGCTCTCTCCCCAGTCCACATCAAGGTGTGGAATTTGGATCTACTGTGTGTTCTGACTCTATTGGATCAAGTCAGATACTAAGCCTTCTACTACTACTACTTAGGAGATCAAATGCTATATTTCAGAGATTGGACTCTCTTACTGTGTTTTTTCAGGGCTGTTCCCGAGCCAGGTTCCCTGGATCCATTCTTACCTAAATGGATGAATGAAGAAGGGGGTATTCCTAGGCACTAGTTATTTTCTTATGTGTGGACTTCGACCTTACAAAGTATGAGTCCGTGCCTTCCTAAGTTGGTCCTGCATTTCCAATGAAGTTTTGATTTTCTCGAGGGACGTAGCAAACTGTTTGGTTGGCTCCGAGCATTCTAAAAATAGATTCCTTCCTGGACAATGTTGATAACGGGAAATCTCTAACCTTCGTGGTGGGTGTGAAGAAGGGTACAACTAGAAAGCGAGAGAATATCTTTATGGATATGAGTCTGAGGCAGAAGTCTCTAAATGCGGGCCTGACGAACCTTTTGTACCAGGATCATCATGAGACTCTGTTTCTGTGGTAGATGACTCAATAGGCAGGGCCTAGAACCTCTAAAGAGGGTGTGACCGATCACCAGATCACGATCAAGAAGAGTCAAAGCTGTCTTACTAGCGCGAGCAATCATCCAACTATGGTGGTTTCTCAACCGGTGGGTACATTTATGTTGCACATTGTGAGTTCATATTTTCTTTTCTAAGAAACAAAAGTTCGAGAAGATGCCATTCTAGCAGGTACAATAACTCCCGTTCGGTAGGCGTCTGCTTTAGCAATGTCTTTGATCCTCGATCAACAATTTGAGGAAGACGAGACAGAAGCCTTTGGATGAAACCAATGAATCTTCCGATCCGAAAGACTAAGGGGCTAGGCGCTCACCTACTATCTACACATTTACTCTTTGGCGTTGGCTCCACCAGTTTTGACTGCGAGTTGCTTTAGTTATCTCAAATCTTTGGCAGGAAGGGGCCAAGCCAAATAGTGCTCTTTAGAAGCGTAATCCGTGCTTGAAACTCCTTCGCTAGGATCCAAAAACCTATGCTTCCGCTCTTCCTCACCAGGCAATGCTTACTCTTCTCGATCAAGATTTTGGAGACTTTGAAGCTCAAGGACACGACAGCGCTTGAAACAAATGCTTTGTTTTGGCACCTTCGTCTTCCTTTCTAACATTAGTAAATTCAAGCTAATGGGACCAGTTTTTAATTGCCTAGAGGGTGGAGAAGTCACATCATCTGAGGTTTGTTGTGGGTTCAATTATGACCCCGGTCTAGAAGACGGAGTGGTTGCACGTGTAAGTACATCATGTTACATATCTATTTTAAGCTAAGCTAAATGCCTAAACTAAACAATTTTCTATTAAGCACGGCATCCTCTCT
Source organism: Triticum aestivum (assembly GCF_018294505.1). NCBI lineage: Eukaryota > Viridiplantae > Streptophyta > Magnoliopsida > Poales > Poaceae > Triticum > Triticum aestivum. The sequence continues at coordinate 626,261,206 of NC_057795.1, forward strand.
TCGGGGCGAGCCCTATCGATGATTTCATTCTGTACAATGTGAAACCTGAAATACCAACGGTAGTTTCCAAGTGCCATCTCTATTCGACTCCCATGCTTATTCTTGAACGCTTGAAGGGGAAGTCCGGGCTGGGTCAGCTAAAGGCGGAGCCGGGCGGGATATGGTATTAGCTCTCTATGTGCTATTAGCTTAAGCTTATCACTCTAGCTTATTACCCTAGGCAGAGGGGGGTAGGGGAGCATCACTAGAGAGTCTCCGTACCCGGTACAAGATCTTGGCTTATATAAATTCATTCAGGGTTATGGCTGAACTGGTCTCACCGCTTCCTTCCTCAATGCTAGCGGGACCCTTGCTTTCCATTGCCTTTCGAAGGGGACCGACCATATGCATACTTCTTTTTGTACAACTTTGCTCTGTTGGAGCCTTTGCAATAAGAAAGTGGATTAGGAGAGAGAGCTCGCAGACGATGCTCCCTTCCTTCTATATATCCATATATCTATCGCCCCCGGGCACTCCAGAGCCAGTGTGACATTCTATCCGAAATGCATGCATCTCACATTAGGTAGCCATCCATGACCCCGTGTGTGTTTCCCAATTGCTCATCCAAACCATCATTTCTTTCTTCCATCCCGGAATGGAGATCTGACCCAAGGAAGGAATTGCCTTCTTTCTCATGCCAACCAGATGGATGCGGCCCAGAGCTGAGTGAATTCCCTCTGGGTGAGCGCTATGGAGATAGGCCAGGATCAATGAAAATAACCGAGATCGATCGGTATCCATCGCTCAGAGAGCTGCTTTCTCCCTGATATATGTATCTGCTTTCGGACGGCCAAACAAGCAAGAAGAAGGAAACTTCCATTTCGCATAGCTGCTAAAGTAGTAGTTTTTGTCAAATCATACTTCTGACCAATAGTATCAGTGGCTTTATGCGCCCGCAACCTAGTTTTGTATCTGCATAGTGAAGGAAAGAAAGAAGCATGTTAAGGTGACTTGAGGGAAAGACTGATCCTGATAGACAAGAATGGTATGGTTGGATTGCTAGTGAATAAGCAGCAAGGCTAAAGCAGGGATTGGATTTACTTCTTCTATTGTCAGTAGCATCATTTGCCTTCCACCCTCTGAAGAACTTCCTGAAGCCCTGAGACACTTGTTGCCAATAGTCTGGAATGGAACATTTGCAACAGTTCTTGTAGGCCATTTCTGTAACAGCATATCTCTAAACCCTTCTTGCGGATGGTTCAAAACGAAACTTAGTGGCAGCCCCTATCTTCCCCATTTTCTAGAAGTAAAGGACAATGATCTGACCCAGCTTGCAAGAGGGATAGTAAAACTTAGGAAATAAATCCTCAGAAGTTGAAGAAACCAGAACTCTATCCGAAACTTCTCTCACTGGCCTGTCTTGTTTGTTAGTCCAGGCCACCAACCCTTCTCAGTTCCTGTAGTTCAGTTTCAGATATGAAAGCATTAAAAGCTTCCATCCTATTAATATGTATTCTGCCATTGTTTCATGAGCAAATCTGATCATGTCCCGCAAAGGTAGATCAACACTCTGCACAAAGTTAGTGAGCTCTGACAAAAACATAGCTCTTAAATTTGGTTGGACCATAAACATCCACCCAAGCACAATTATCACAAAGCCTCTATACTCAAACACCATGGAGAAATTGACCCTCCCCAATGAGGTCTGCATCCATGACATCCAGATTGACTCCAATAAGCATTCCACCTTTACTGCCACTGGCTGGCTTGCAAAACCACTTGAAAAGCTTTCTGCCACCAATTGCCATTAACTCTTTATCTGACAACTGTTCTCTCTTAGTTTCTTGCACACAAACTATGTCCACCCACTCTATCACTTCAGAAGGTTGCCCCCTTCTACCTGGCCAGGCCCCTCACATTCAAGATTAGTGTCTTCATGGCGGTATCTATTTTTTGTTATGCCTCCTCTTAGCTCTGCTCGTAGTGTTCTTGTCACCAACTGGTATACAAGTACTGTGATTATCTAACTCTTCAACAATCTGAGTAATATCCTCATTCTCTGAATCAGAGCTTAACTCGACACTGGAAGACTGCTCCTTCTCATGAGCAGCTAACTTCTTTTTCTGAGCAGCTTCATAAAGCAATGCTTGAGCAAGTTCTATTGCTTTAATAGAATTTATAGACCTGTCAATTTCCTCCTGTGTACTGCCCAACACTAGACCACTATCTACAGCAGATTTTACTAGACTAGCAGAATCAATGGAATTGCAAATAGCATATCTGTTAGTAGAAGACATACCTGGTTCATCAAGATTCTTGCGTGAAGCCATCCTTTCTGCACGTTGCTGAATAGGCATGCCATCCTTCGGGATCCTATCCTAGCACTTGTCCTCGTTGCTTTAATTCTTGTGTTTGCACCTCATTGAACTTCTCTTGTTCTTTGGTCATTCCAGAAAAAACCTCCATACCTTAATAATAGGGGCTTGTGTATAAAGGAAAGCAGCAAACCGGTCAAAGGCGAAGTTGTTCTATCTCAACTCTCTGACTTGAAGGAAGATGTGGCGGATCTCAAGGCTGGCTCTATTCCAAGTACAAGTTTCGAGGTGAAATGCGTTGATGTGGCCAATCGATATATAGTATAGTTGAATGGTTCGACAAGTTCACATGCCGGAGCTACCTGTTCTCCGCGATTCAATTGGTTCTTCTGCCTTGCCTTCTTATCTATCGGTCCCAAGGTCAAAGAAATAGGTTCAGTGGTTTGACCTCCCAAAGGTTAAAGAAAGACATCGGTATTAAGACCACTCCCTCCGGATGATGATATGTCCCAACCATCTACAGCCCATGGTTCGTTACTCGGGAATTCGGAGAGGTCAGATGAGATAGATGGGTGTGTTCAAAATGGAATGATCCCCTTTTCTCATGTTTGCATTTTTGTTGTCCACAAACAAATAAAGAGTCTGAAAAGACGTACGCATAACAGACTCGGTACCTAGGTCAATGGGTTCAGTGGAGAATTGCGTTACTGTAATAGCGAAGGTATCTATGAAATGCAGTACCAAGGTCAATGAAATTGAAAGGCACCTCTGACAACAGAATCAAAAGGGATTTGGCGGCTATAGACGACTCAGAGGGGTTTTCATAAAGAGAAGCTTTCGCGCAGTACACCTATTTTTTATAGAAGTGAATGGCCCCTTAGTTGGCTAGTCTGATCAATCGGCAGGCTCAGCCTCTACGTCGTATTCTGATATAGAAAGAAAAGAACCAAACTCCTGGAGGGTGAAAGAAGAATCTCAAGTTGATACTCTGCCAAGGGATCTGTCCACAACTGGTACTTCACATGCCTTAGAAGTAGATTTGAATGAGAATGAATGAAATGAGCAAATGTTACTAGGAAGGTGAACTCGCTATCAAACTACTGCCTGCGCTAGGGGAAGCGCGAAAGAAAAACCTGTTTCAAGCAAGATCTGATACCCTTGAAGGACTCCCAGGAATGAGAGAGCAAGTACAAGGACAATCTTATTTTCTAAGGATAGGCGGTATTCCATAATTAACATAGTTCGGTTAGAGTGGATTTGAAAAGCTACAGCAGATCGATAAGTTGCTAATTTAGCTAAGTCAACTCCACTACGGAATCTAGCTCTCCATAAGAGGGTATTCCCAATGAGACAAGTAGTTTATCAAAGGGACCCTCTGTCTGAAGATTGTAGTCCGGATTTCTCGGAATAGAACAATTGAATGAGCAGGTGCAGATGGTCAATCTCCATCTTGAAGCCGAGTCTCTCTGTCTTCTTATTTTATATAAAGATATAGAGAATAACTCGATCGATCGTAGAATGATTTCATGATCTGATCTTCATTTGGGCGGCTTTCGCTCAATACGTGGCTGTAGTGATAAGGCAAATCAAAGGGGTCAAAAAAGAAGATATAGAATTGTAGCTAACGGGGTTCGCTCGCCCTCGCCTGTCACTATAGCGTGTCAAGTTTCTCTCTTTCCAATCGGGATTTTTTAGGTGTGAAGTGAAGTTCACTAGAAACGCTAGCTATATGCTTAACACAGGGTACAAGAATGAAGAAACCATGAAACCAACCTAAAATCACTGCCAGCACTTAGTTAGTTAAAGCCCAGGAACCACTTGTGTTACACCGGTGAAGCAGAAGCTCCGAAAGCTGTCCGAGGAGCCAGCCATAGGTGGGTTCTTTACTGGCCATAGGTAGGTCCCTTACTGCTGGATCCTCTAAGCAGGGAAAGATCGTAGCTAGTATGAATTGGAAGAACGATCATACCGAACCCAGGATCCTGCAACTATTCTTCCTTCGTTCAAGACTCGCTTTTCTCGCGGGTTGAATGAGTGAGCCTTGGCCATACATACTGAGATTCAACAGTCAACTTTGGAGTCCGTCCTAAAGCCCCACCAATCTACATAGGTGATACCAGGGTAGGTACTTGAAAGACGAGAATAGAACCCATGCTGATGTACCTTAGCTTTTCCGCTCTTCCAATCCTAAACAAGATCATAAATAAGAGTCCCAGGCCGCTTAACGCCCTCTTAGCACATATGATAGGAGCTGGCTTACAGAATTACAAGAAGTTGGTACTTTTTCCAATCTTTTCTGCTTTCTCACCAGCAAAATAGGATCGATCGCGAAATCAAAGAAATCTTTCACCTCACTTCTAAGATGAGCTAGCGCTCGCATCACCTTTCGATATCCTATATTTTTGATATTCAACAAGTAGCATTTCCACGGCATTCTTTAGATGGATTTCACCGCCCCTCATCTACTCCTCAGCTGGGTATCTATTTCTCAATACGGTGCTTTAGTGACGGATTCTGGCATCGCATGGATCTCTTAATCAAATAGGGTCTCCCGGATAGGTCAAAATGAATGTGACACCCGTGATAGGACCACTACTGATTAAACTAAGCCCTTTAAGGAAGGCGTACGGCAAACACTTGGACTGAAGCATGAGCTGGTTCAAACCACTATACCTGATATATCATGAAATCTATACTGGATTTTCAGCGCTGCGCTCAAGGTCAGGAAGAAGAAGAAGTGTGTGAGATTGTAATAAGTGTGATTGGAGAAGCTTTTAAAGAAGTGGAGGAAGTAGAATGGATAAATTCTATCAATTTCTAGCTCTCATAGCTGAATGAAGAAATAGATAATGGGATGCATTAATAGTTTCATCCAATTCCTAGCAAGTCAAGTACATAATAGTCTAATTGAGTATTTATAAAAGCCTGTCTAAGACGAGTCGGTGTTGTATGCTGAGTGTGGTTTCTTCCTGTTTCTGGAGTAGCCTCTATATATTGAGTTTATAGGATGGAGTCCATATCCCTCCTTTTTTACTTCATGGATCTTGTCAGCATACAGGATACTATACTGTCGTAAAGAAAGCGGGTATCTGAGAATATGGATCAGCAGCGGATACCAGATTGGTAAAAACCTGCTCAAAAAGCTAGAGTTGATGGTTTGAGGAAAGCTAAGCTAAAGCAAGCAGTAAACTAGTGGGTGTAAGCACGTTAATGAAAAAAACGTGATAGAAAATCCTACCGTTAGCAGCGACTGCGACACTTCATAACAGCTCCTTAGAGATCAATGTCTTATTGGTATTTGCTCGATTGCAGGCAATAACGTTAGTAAATTAGGTGAATGTACGTAAATCGAGGTACACGAGTCTAGCCAGGTATAGGTAGAAAAGGGGTATAGTAGGTCTCATGGAAAGGGAGATAGTGGGACGAATAGTTCATCGTGCAAGTGTTACGAATAGATAGGAGTCTCGACTCCGTCCTTCGAAAAGAAGATGGTTCGCGCTAAGGGTGACTAAAGGCAGAGAATTTTGTACGCCAAGAAGAAAAGAAAGTTTGTAGGGGTGAGAATGAACTATCAAACCCTTTTCTTGCCCCTATCCTTTTTGCTTTCGATAACTTCTATCGCTTCCTAATCATATGAGTCTAGTGCAACATACTACTACTAATATGGAGTCATATTCTTCTTAAGCCTCCTTTCCCAAATCCAAGTTCCGAATCCCAGGGAGAGATCAAGACAATGCAGCAGGGTTGGCAAGCATACCTGTATCACTGAGCAAATCCAAAGCATACTTTCCCTCTAAAGAGTGAAGAAAAAGACTTGGTACAGCTAGAATACCGAGTGGATGTGGAATCCTACTTGCATTCAAGTCAGAAAAGGAAACTCGAATCCAGAACTTGCTTACTTCGGCTTGATCAGATACTGGAATCCTATCGGGGAACTTGGTTATTGACCCACTAATCTTTCCCTCTTTCGAGTCCAAGTCTCAAGAGGGCGCTTAGGCCGGGCCCTTCTCCAGAGTTCCGATACCGATATCACTATTTCAATTGGTTGATTGATTTCCCTTAGAATTTCATTCCTCCTCAAGTCCCAGTTTCGGTCAAGTAGTGGCAAGTATCATCTGTATCTGGCAGATAAGCTTTCACATGCATGAATTGAACTACCGAGATCTTTTCTTACTTGGCAACTAGAGCCTCCCCTTCGGGATTCGAGATTGAAGAAGAGGAAAACTGCTTCTAAAGGGAACTGATCCGAAGCAACAAGTCCTAGACCTAGAATGCAGGTACCCTAGTCTTGAAATATGCCATGAAGAATGAAATCTCTTGTTTTCATTCATATCATCAAAACAGTGATTCTTTCACGGCCACCCCTCAATTCAAGAGTTCCGATTGGATCAACAAGAATCCAATCTGTATGCCAAGAAGAAAAGAAAGGGATTTCATCAAGTGCAGACAAGAAAGATACCGAAATCAGGAACCATGGAAAGCAGATACCTGATTCTATATATATATAAAAGGGATATAAGTGCTGGATCTGAACTATTTCAATTAGTGAATTGGCGGAAAAGCAGGAATGAAGGTTGGGACAGAAAGGGGAGAGGAGAGCCCGGACGAGGAAAACAAGCACCCCTTTTAGGATTCTAGGAAACAAGCAATACTTTCCCATCTTGAACTGAACTGAACAGAGCACAGAGACTAGAATCAGAACTGGAATTCCCTTCTCTGAATTCAAAAGCCCACCCGGACTTGAGAAGTAGCTTGTTCAATTTGTCCTCAGCAGAAGCGAAACCTGTTGCCAAGAGATCGAAATTCCAATCAGAAAATAAGTACTTTGAATCAAGAAATGACATTGCGTAGAAGTGAAGTGAACTAGAGAATTCCAGTCAGAAAAGCAATCGGATACTGAAATCTCTTCTCTGAAAGCTAAAGCTTTACAGATTATAGGAAAGCAAGCACCACGAAGGGCAGTACCCAAACTATAGGTTATCTTGTGTCTGGGCAAGCAAGGTCAAGTAGTGGCATCCTATTACCCTAAATGGAAAGCAAAGTAGGTTATTCAGCCATCCCTCGCGAACAATCAGAAGTCCCAGTTTCCTTAACTAATCTCGCCAATTTATCACTTGACCGACCCAGAGACTAATCTATCGTTGGCCCAGGCAAAGAGTGAGAAAAAGCAGCAAAAGGAGTAGCTTGCAGTGAGGAATGGAAAGCTGGTGTTTTACCACCATTCAGCAAGAGAAACCCACTGGAACCTTTTCATAGGACCATAGAAAACATGCTGCTTCCTGTATAGAGATGACTGCTTCTTTAATGAAGTTGATCGTCTATCTCAAGTGGTGGTGATCGACTCCACGAATAGCCTGAACCTGAGAAATGTATATCTGCAAACGGGAACTTCCTGTTGTCTCGAATCAGGTCTGCTATTTCTATTCATAACTCTCTGGCTGGAATCGACCAAAATAGCCCTTGACGGCAATAAGAGGATCCTAACCACTACACGGTTCGAAATCTCAATCGAATGATACCTCAATTGAACCTGCTGAGTCAGTTATTGGAAAGATATCACTATCAGCCTCACAGCAATCTTTAGGAAAATGCAGACACAGTAGTTTTTTCGAAACTTGTTCAGACACCGCAAGCAACTACCAGTATCGATCTTCTAAAGAAATGACCTTCGTTGCCGAAGTGATAGACAAACAATTCTATAGCGGACTTGGACTAGCGACACATTTCTCCATATATGAAATTCAATTCACCCGACATCAAAGAGAAGCTCAAGCTCGGGATCAAAGATCAGCTACAGCTCAGGCTGGCATTCATCATAGTCGGCAGCTTACTTTTGACTGAAACATTTACTTTGCACTACATCCGTAAGAATCTGATGGAAAATGACTGCAACGCAATCAATTTATCCCTTCCTCGTGCACGCGTATCGTATATAGTTCAATGAGAAACAATGATTTCTGATATTCACGAATTGGATTCGAACCAATGTCCCCCGACTCCTCTACCGAATAAGGATCGTGGTTCACATTTCCTCGTTCTCTTTCTAGCTGCCCATATGGGTGGCTGCTATCATCCCCTTTTGATAGCTTCTTATCCGCATCCGCGAGCATAAGCGGAATAGCCTGAACACTCATAGCGATTACCTCAACCCTTGTCTTTCCTTTGGCTCCGCTCGGTGGGGGGACCCAATGTACCAATTCTTTCACTCGACCCTGCTCCTTCTTCTTTCTCATTTGCCTCTTTCCCTCTCTCCTGCTCCCCCCCCCCCCCCCGACTGTCACTCTATGGCAAAGCTAAAGCTTTCCTGGCGCTTGGTGAATAATCTTTCTATAGGGGCAAATAAAAGCCCAGTTTTGACCTTGCTGCATATAACATCTAGCATTTCATGTGTCTGAATGTAACAGCCAATAATCTGGTTTGCAAACCTATCTTTGCCCTCCTCGACTGCGGGAGCCCTCCATCGTTGCAGTACAATAGACGTTAATTTCAAGCGTAGCTTACTCGAATTGCAAGTCGAGTTGATGCAGGAATGATTGAATCAAAACAGGCGAGATCGGTGATCCTTGTGGAAGGCCGACTTCACTGTTTGAGTAGTCATTCCCTTTCTTAGAAAGTCTCGGTGCCCCTTCAGCCCACGAAACTACACCCATGCCAGCCCCTTCAGCCCTCCTTGGCTGGAGTTACAAGCGCTCGCCACCACGCCCGGCGGTTGCAAACGGCGGGTGCATGTTTATATGCCGGTGTACGCCGGGCTCAGCCATCAATGTGGTACTATTAATTAGTTCTATTTTTAAGAGAATTATTAGCATCTTAAGTTTGCCCAGTGCCAGCCAGGCCGTCCGCCTCGACCATCAGTGCGCGTGGCCCAAGAGCCCACTCGTATGCCTCGGCCGCGAGCCTGAAAATCTCAAAATCACTAGTTAAAAAATACTCGTTGCAAAAATCATCCCAACCTTTTCAGGTTGCGATAAATGGCGTGTTGTATGTGCGTCACTTGTCGCAACATGGAAGTTTTCTCTTTTTTAGTATATCCGTTTATTCAAAACATTTTATCTTTTAAACCGTGCGTTTAAATCTCGAACCGCTTTCGTCATTGGATTCCTCACGTCGAGATCTTTAAAATTAGATCCCATGTTGATAGGTTTGACAAACTTTTTTTTCACAAAAAAACAAAAAGAATAAACCGGACGAAAAAATCGAACAGGAAGCACGGGTTTTTTCCCTTTCCGAAAGAGGCACGCCCATGCCTCTCACGAAATCACAACCGTTCCTCTCGCGGACGCAAAACGTGACTCTCGTAGAAGGAAAAAAAATAGAAAACACGTTTTTTCCGTTTTCAAGGAGGCACGTCCGTGACTTCCGCGAAAGCACAACCGTGCCTCTCGCGGAAGCAAAACCGTGACTCTCGCGAAAGAAAAAAAATAGAAAACGCATTTTTTTTGTTTCCGAGAGGCACGACCGTGACTCTCGCGAAAGCACAACCATGCCTCTCGCGGAGGCAAAATCGTGACTCTCGAGAAAGGAAAAAAATAGAAAACTCGTTTTTTTTCTGTTTCCGAGAGGCACGGCCGTGACTCTCGCGAAAGAAAAAAACCCGTTTTTTCCCGTTTTCGGGAGGCACGACCGTGACTCTCGCGAAACCAAAACCGTAACTCTCGCGAAAGGGAAAAAACGCGTTTTTTGCACTTTTTTTTTGAAAACTTTTTTTTTATCAAAAAGCTAAAGAAGATCGGTGGAAAACCAAAACGTCGAAAGCCCGATAAAAAGCCAAAAATGTGTGCACAAAATAGAAAAAATCAAGATCCAAAGGAGCGCCAGAGCGCGACATATGGCGAATGACTGAGAGCGCGTCAAATGGCGTTGATCGTTACGAGGCTCCCGAAGGAACGCTCGTTAACTAGTTGGTCTCGAAAAAACTCTATAATGCATCTGATGCGTGGCGACAAATGCTATTTGTTGCCCATTGCGAGACGTAAGTAGGTCTTGCCTCCGGCGCGGTGCTACTTCTCTGCAATTTAACTTAATCCCAGCATCAACTGGTAAAACTAAAGATTCCACATGTAAATTATCACTAATTAATTCAGTATTCCAAGTGCCGACTGCCGGCCGCTAAGCAGTAGTAACGCTATTTAACTCGTCGTTCTATTTGTTAATGGTTAATTTTTATTTTTAAAAATACATACAACTTTATTCATAATCATAACAATTACAGATACACCGATTTGGACCGAAACTCCAAGAAAATACAAAGTAATTTCTATGAATAATAATTACAATAAAATCTCTTGAAAACATCTTCTTCGTGGTATCAATTTCTGCTCGAAAAATTACTCCAAAGACTTTGATAAAGAGGCTGCAATTGGACTGGAGCAGCAATGTTGTCATTCTTTTACACGCACGAACAACCAATAATGGTTTCTGAAAGCGCCTTGAGTCGTCCATCAGAAAGATGGGAAGTCTTGATCAATGAACGAACTTGAGCCGGGGATGATCCTCTAAGAGCATCTACAACTGGACTTGGCAAATCCTGCCCCTCAAACGCCCGCCGACGTGTCCGGGCATGCCAGCAGGCGCGACCGGACGGACCCTCATATTTTGTTCCGTGCATCCACATATCTCAAATCCGGATTCTCAAATCCATGCAAATTCATGCACGTCAATCATGCAACACAATGTGGCACGTAAATAGCAATTGTTGGTATGAAGCATACATAGGTTTACATAAAATTTATTTAAAATGCCAAACTCAAGCATTGCCTCTTTGGTTGCCATTGTGGATCCACATGTGCTCCACAATATCATTGAGTACATGTGCTCCACAATATCATTGGGTTTGGGCTACACCATCACCCTCATTCTCCAAAATCATATTGTGCAGAATAATAGAACATGTCGTGAGCTGCCACAAAGTTTCCGACTCTCACATCATTGCAACGCTCCACACAATTCCCCAACGAGCTTGAAGCACACCAAATGCCCTCTCCACGTTCTTCCTAGCCACTTCCTACATCATCGCAAAGTGGCTCTGTTTATTGCCACGCGGCTCGGATATGATCTTCACAAACGCCGCCCACTTAGGATAGATACCATCGGCAAGATAGTACTCCATGTTGTAGTCCCGGCGGTTGACGATATAGTTGCCCGGCGGTGATTTCCAATTGCAAAGCCTCCTAAACACCGGCGATCCTTGAAGCGCGTTGATGTCGTTGTGGGAACGGGGCATTCCAAAGAAAGCATGCCAAATCCATAAGTCATGTGATGCCACCGCTTCTAGTATGATGGTGGCCTCTTTGGTGTGACCTTGATATATCCTCGCAGACCATTGGGGCAGTTTTTCCATTGCTAATGCATGCAATCAATTGATCTGAGCATTTCTGGAAACCCCCTTGCCTCTCCAATAGCTAACAAATTCTCCGTGTCTTGCGTATTTGGTTATCTGAGATCCTCCGGTCCAAACACCTCAACCACATCGCGAGCAAATTTGACAGTAGTCTTCAGGCACATGCTCTTCCCCATCCTGATCATCTCACCAACAACGTTTGCAGCAGTACCAAGTGCAAGCATCCTCAGAGTAGCCGTGCACTTTTGCTTGGCCGAGAAAGAGAGTTGGTAGCGGCAATCCCTTCTCAGCTTGAAGTAGTCGTCGTGTGCCTCCACTCCCTCCACAAAACGCAAAAACAATAATTTTCGCATGCGAAAACGGCGACGAAACCATGGATCATCCGAGAAAGCAAGTGTGGGAGCAAAATAGTCATTGTGTAGTAGCTTTGCTCTGGACACCCTGTCCCGGTTGATCACTCTTCTCCCTTTGATTGAGCCTATGAAGTTGAGAATATGCTCCACTTGCCGGCCCATTTCCTCTTGCATGCTCATGAGCATGATCATGTCCACTTCTTCGTCCGAATCCAACGAATCGAAGAACTCATCTTGAATCATCTGGTCAAGCTCCGTCGGCCCATACTCCTCATCCGACTAAGCATCGGAATCCATCATTTACCTAACAAAATCACAATAATTTTGATCGGTCAATGTGTCGAACACATCAAGCGCAAGATGAAGGCGGAGAGTTCCCGGACGTACCACGGTGGCGTCCGGGCCGGCGACAACGTCCCCGCGGCGAGGACGGGAGCACTTTACCGGAGCTGGCGGCGGAGAGCCTGGGAACGGCTACGGAGCGGGCGCGGGGGCGGAGCTGCGAGCCGGACGACACGGAGGAGGAAGAAGAGAAGAGAGAGCAAATGGATCCGGCAGCTAGGGGGTGGATTCGGTGCAATTTAGGGTGGGGTCGGGGTGTCGGGTCCGATGTGGCGGGCGTGCCCAGGCACCCCATATCCGCCCCATATTTGGGTTGGATATGGGGAGTGCCGGTCAGTCACGTTTGAGGGCTGTTTGAGGGGCCTGTCTGGATCAAAAAATCGTGACCAGGCAGTAACTGGCAGGGCCGGGCCTATAGTGGTACAGAGTGTGCGGCCCGCACAGGGCTCATAAATTTTGGGGCCCCAAATTTTTATAGGCTTAGTATGTATATTTTTCAGAAAAAATGTTATTCCTGGGCCTGGGCCGCTGGCGTCCCGAATCCGCGTGAGTCTAGGCGCGAGCCAGGCCGCTGCTCGATCTCAGGCGATCCCACGCTGCTCGATCATAACCTTGTCCCAGGGATCGTCACACCTTCAAAAGAAAAAGAAAAACGGGATCTTCGAGACAGGAGTCTATCGCCGTCTGATTGCTAGAATTCTGATCGCTTACACAAACCCTCGCGCTCAACGACTCCTGCATATCGGCGCCGCCGTCACCTGGCAGTTGCCACATCGCCATCTGCCGGTCTCTCCGTGCCACCGGCAGCGACGCAGCGTCTCGCCGATCCGTCAGGCAATCGCAAGTACGCTCCATTGATCCAGCCTCCCTGCTCTTATTTTGTACCCCATCCATGATGCTAGTGCTGGGGACTTACGGGAGAGAAACTATTGGGGAAAAATTGCAGTGAGATCTTTTCCATGCGAACACTCAGATCCATCGACAGAAAAAAACGTAAACAAACTATTCCCTCCGTTTCTAAATATAAGTCTTTATAGAGTTTTCACTATAAACTACATACAGATGTATATATATGTATTTTAAGTGTAGATTCATTCATTTTGCTTCGTATGTAGTCCACTTTGTAAAATCTCTACAAAGACTTATATTTAGGAACGGAGGGAGTAGTATGCAACTACAGAGGACTTACGGGAAACTACAGTCTACAGGGCAGTGCTCCTGAAAATTTATAAGACATGACTAAATGTATTATTAATTTAGTTTCTAGTGCACTGTTGAACCATTTTATTCATCCTCTACCCACAAATATACCTGCCGTATCCATGTAGTCAGATCAATTGCAAAACAGCGATCGCGTCGCCGTTGCTACAACCTACAGGAGGATCAATCGGTGATTTGGCGACAGTCCTTAGGCAGCCCCTCAAATGGAAACATTATATTATATATAATTATACATTATAATTTTTTCTGCGGGATACATATATACATTATAATTGTTGGTGAGTTCATTTTTTTTTAGTGTGGTACGGCCCCATTTTGTAGTTTCACACATGGCCCCGGATTTTGCCGGCCCAACCCTGGTAACTGGGCAACCTGTCCGGACATATGAGGCGGGTTTAAGCAGGGGCGGAGACAGGGGGCGAGCAGGGGCTAGACCACCCCCCCCCCCCCCCCCCCCAACTATCGGCCCCCCTCGATGTTTCACGGGACATACTAGTAGTATTATATGCTACTCCCTCTGTCCCATAATATAAGAACGTTTTTTACACTAGTGCAGTGTCAAAAACGTTCTTATATTATGGGACGGAGGGAGTAATACATATGCTAATTGGCGGGAGCTAATGGCAACTTTAATTAGTATAAGTCAGCCCATAATTGATACTAATCCGTCTAGTACACAAACCGAAGCCCAGCCCACTTTTACCCTCGGTTGTAAAAGGCTGGAAGCCTACATGCACGTTTGCTCTTTCAGTAATTTGGGAGGACCATGGTTGTTATCTAGGGTTCCTACCGCCGCTCGTGGCTTGCTGCTCCCACAGCCTCGCTCCCAACTGCAGAGCGCTGCTCCAGTTTGCCGGCCGCCGGCAGCTAGCAAACTACTCAGATCACTATATGGCGCAGGTTGCTTCGACGGTGTTAGTCACTTTGTTGATTCAGATACGGAGCCTCGTACTCAAAACATTTGCGCGTGGTCTAGGGTTTGGTTTCGAAGGTACACCAACATACACTCTCCTTACTCCTAGTACTTCCTAGGGATTACGACATAGCAGGCTAACTATTCTAGCAAATAAGATAACAGATCAATTTACTAATTAGACGTTTCTTTGAACTTTTGAGAAAATATTGCTACTAATTGTCATCATTCTGTTCATAATTAAATTTCCTAGTTGTATGGTCAATATATCTTCTGGGCAATATTGTACAAGCTAAGTACTCCCTCCGTCTCAAAATTCTTGTCTTAGATTTGTCCAAATACGAATGTATCTAGCTACGTTTTAGTGTTAGATACATCCGTATATAGACAAATCTAAAACAAGAATTTTAGGACGGAGGGAGTATTAGATTATGTACATATAGATAATTGTTACATATGACTATTTATAATAGTTTAAAAAAAAGTGTATTTACAACGTGTTGTGGAGTGCAAAAAATTTAGTTTTTGACTCGCCCCCTATGTCCAATTCCTGGCTCCGCCCCTGGGTTTAAGAGGTCTGGTTATAGATGCTCTAAGGCTCCGTCCGATGCACAGTTTTGTAAAACACGGGAAAGCAAAATCCTCAGGAATAGAAAAACCAGCTAGCTACGAAACAGAGTAACTGAAACATACGAAGGCCTACGTTCGGCTATGCCTGTGAAGTAGAGGAAGCTTTTCTAGCGGGAGGTAGTCTATCAAATATTTTAACTGGTTGAGGCCCATAATCTGGCACAAATACTGTATGCTTTATTTACAGTAGTCATTAGACACGTATATAATTATTATTTTATTTAGACTAACAGCTTAGGCTGGATGTTTCTCTTCCCGTGAAAAGTGAAGGAAAGAGGATCTTTCCATAGCGGATGCATGTATGATGCATTCCCCTGATTACTTTCGATACATGGAAATAAATAATCTGGTGCCTTGAATGACCGGCCGCTGATTGTTATGCAGCACCTTTTATTTGATGATTCGGTCTGATTAATTGTCATCCTTCTTTGTTTGCTTAATAGTAGCAAAGGAGAGAATTAGCATTTGGCGGGCAAACATTCTGGCGCCACCACGTTTTTGTTTCCCGCCACTGTGTTGTATATATATGCGCGCGCGCACGTCCGATTGACACACAACGACCATCAGCCTGACATAACAAAGCAATTCCATGGCTCCCCGTCTACCTCCTTTTGTCTCCTCCCCTGATCTTATAGAAATCTCTGATGATGAGATCGCCCCCAAGGTCCAAAGAGATTGTAGTCACTGATTCCGAATATGAGGACGACCAAGGCAATGGCGCATCCTATGCCAAGGCCGTGTCCACGGCCGCTTCGCTCGTTGCTGCTAGCACCAACGGTGGCGACTCCTGCGGCAACGGTGGCGACTCCCTCGACAACGGCGGCTGGGGCGGCGACTCCCACGGCAACGACGACTGCGGCGGCGACTCCCACGACAACGGCAACAACAGCGACTCCGACAACGCCTCATCGGCCGCACCAACTCGACCGAAGCAGAGGCCACCATACAATTACTGGCGTAGCCAGGATATTGTTCAGCTTTTGAAAACCGCTACAAAGCTGCGCGAGGATTACGGCGAAGCGCGCGTACCTGCATCCACACTTCTAGAGGAGTTCCTGAAGGGTGGGAAGCCGATCCGCTGTGGCAAGCTCATATCGCGAAACATCACGACAAGATGAGGTATTCGTTGAAGATATTTTCTGATATGTGCATGGAAGATCCCAAACGTAAGTTTCGAAAAGTGCGCACAGGGTCTGAAAAAGAACTCTTTAACTGCTGCAAAGAGTTGTGGCCCTAGCTAAATGTTGCGAAGAGTAGTGGCCCCAGCTGAATTCAGCTAAGGCCACAACTCTTTGCAACATTCAAAGAATTCTTTTTCAGTCCGTGTGCGCACTTTCCGAAACTTACGATTTGTGATCTTCCATGCACATATCAAAAAATATCTTCCGCGAATACCTCATCTTGTTGGTGATGTTGCGTGATATGAGCTTGCCACGGCGGATCGGCTTCCCACCCTTCAGGAACTCCTCTAGAAGTGTGGATGCAGGTACGCGCGCTTCGCCGTAATCCTGGCGCAGCTTTGTAACGGTTTCAGAAGATGAACAATATCCTGGCTACGCTAGTAATTGTACGATGGCCTCTGCTTCTGCCGAGTTGGTGCGGCCGATGAGGCGTTGTCGGAGTCGGAGTCGTCGTTGTCGGAGTCGCTGCCGTTGCCGTTGCCGTGGGAGTCGCCGCTGTAGTCGTCGTTGCCGTGGGAGTCGCCACCCCAGCCGCCGTTGCCATGGGAGTCGCCGCCGTTGCCGCGGGAGTCGCCACCGTTGGTGTTAGCAGCAACGAACGAAGCGGCCTTGGCATAGGAGGCGCCATTGCCTTGGTCGTCCTCATGTTCGGATCAATGACTACAATCTCCTTGGGGGCGCTCTCATCATAAGAGATTTCTATACGATCAAGGGAGAAGACAAAAAGAGGTAGACGGGAAGCCATGGAATTGCTTTGTTATGTTAGGCTGATGGTGGTGGTGTGTCGATCAGACGTGCGCGCGCACATATATATACAACACACAGTAGCGGGAAACAAAAATGTGGTGGCGCCAGAATGTCTGCCCGCCAAATGCTAATTCCCTCCTTTGCTACTATTAAGCAAACAAGGAAGGATGGCAATTAATTAGACCGAATCGTCAAATAAAAGGTGCTGCATAACAATCAGCAGCCGGTCATTCAAGGCACCAGATTATTTATTTCCATGTATCGAAAGTAATCAGGGGAATGCATCATACATGCATGAATTGTGCCTCGGCATCCGCCCAAACAAGAGCTTAGGCTGGATGTTTCTCTTCCCATGAAAAGTGAAGGAAAGAGGATCTTTCCAGAGGAATGGTTGTAGTCATTCCTTTGGATCGAACAGCTTCATAGCGACTTTTTTTTGAAGGAACCTGAATCTGTACAATTCCTCCAAATTTCCTTCAAACCGAACGCTGCCTAAAGGTGCAGGCCGTCGAATCACTATTTTGAATCACTATATCTTCATCATGCTGTCGATGAAAGATTTCACCTCCATAAAGAATCAAGGCAGCAAAAAAAGCTTGAGACATCAACATAAACTCATCAAATCCGAATAATCGGATCTGCGAAGATAGAAAACTCTCTAACCCCATGGCATTGCCAAAAGGACGAGAGGAAATTTATTCTCACAAAATTATGATGATCACTAGACATTGAGCAAGAACATAAAGGTCTGAATTTCTCAGATGGCAGCCGCAGCTGAGGGGATCTCAATTTCTCAGATGGTGGCGGCAACAACGGCATGAGAGAATTCTTTCTTATTGATTTGTAAGAGCATCTCCGATGTTGGCCAGCAAATTATCTGGCAACCGTTCGCAGACACAGATTTGGAAGCCGACCACATCCTACGTATCTGGTATATGTCTGTCAGTAACTAAAAGATAATTTAAATGCAAATAAAAAATCCGATCCACAACGCCGGATCACACTAGCGCCCGATGACGGTGTCCTGGACTAGGGGGTAGTCACCATGTCGTCTCCCGATCAGTTAGATTGGGCCGAGGACCCCATGGCCGCATACTCATGGGCCAGTTCGGACAACCCCTGCCGCATACAAGGAAGACTCCACAAGACTTGGCGCCCAAGACAAGGACTCTCCTAAACCCTAGGCCTCCGGTGTCTTATATAAACCGAGGCCAGGCTAGTCAATGGACAATCTCGTATTCATTACTACGATCTCGTGGTAGATACATGTACTCTGTACTACACCCCATACAAATACAATCAAAAGCAGCATGTAGGGTATTATCTCTTCAAGAGAGCCCGAAGCTGGGTAAAACCCTGTGTCCATGTTACCATCGCTCCAAGACGCCTAGCTTAGGACCCCTACTACGAGATACGCCGGTTTTGACACCGACATTGATGCTTTCATTGAGAGCCTGCTGGGCGATCGTCGCGGATTGATGGGATAATCAGGTTATATTTTTTCAGTTGGATCTGTTTTGTAGATATCTATTTCTTGCAAATTATTCTCTGTCAATCTGTGAAATTTTCTTCGCAGACGTATTCTAGATCGAAACCTACATGAATAATCGATCTACTCTGCCGTTCCGATTTGTTATGCGGCGGCCGCCATCTGATACTTTGATGCTTCTGCGGCTGCTAGCCATCTGATACTTTGATGCTTCTGCGGCTGCTGTCCGAACGGACGTGCAACACACGCCGATCTAATCACGCATAGGCGTGCACCAGCCGTGCGCCTGCTGGTTCCTTGGGAGTAGGGCTGCAAGAAAAGCTCGAGGCTCGTGAGCCGCTCGAGATCGACTCATTTTTTGACTCGACTTGAGATCGACTCGAAAAGAAACGAGCTGAGTTTGAACACTTTACGTAGCTCGACGGAGAAATGAGTCGATCTTGAGCCAATGTTGGCTCGCTCGATTTTAGCTCGATAGCTCGACAAAATATCATTATGTTAAATGATCTTGCCATATATTAAATGAAAATAAGATAATTTTATTACCATATATGTTATACATATTTTTTCTCCATTTTATTTACCAACGAACATGAAAACTTAATTAAGTGCTGAGAAGATTTAGACCTAATTATGGCACGTGGTCAACTATGTGTTAAATATCATATATTTTTGACAAAGGTTCCCAGCATATTCACCTTAATTTTTTTGTTTTTCATCCATAGATTTATAATTTTTACCATCTCATTTAGCTCGAAACTAGCTCGAGATCGACTCGAGCTCGTTACAAGCTGAGCACGATTCATGTTCTATAGCTCGATCATGAGCTTCATTTAGTTTGAGCTCGCTCGAATTTGCATATGAATTGAGCTGAGCCAACTCTAACTCGCTCGAGCTCGACTCGTTTGCAGCCCTACTTGGGAGCTGAGTACTACTGAGGATAGTCCATCTTTATCTAATCGTTTAATAGTCCACCTCGATCATGTTGATTCCTCCTCACGTGGGAGCCTAGTACTCAATACTAGGAAAAGTAGTACACATGATGTGACCCATACATGCTTGACAACGCCGGTTGTCGTTTTCTCTTTGGATCATTGCATCCGCCATTGAGCAAATCAGGTGCTATTCTTCCTCACAATTTCATATAGCATAAATTATCCGTGCCTCATATTTTTGCCAGTCTGCACTATTTTGTGTATACAGATCGCAGTACAACCGGTTTCCTGTCTGCGGTCCGTCGAACAACGCGTCTGGAACTCGGATCGCCCAGCGAAATCGGATTTTATTGTGTCTTCACCGCATCACACGTACGCCCTACATCAACACGAACTTCGACCCCAGGCCTACTAGTACTATTACTAGTACTCACGCACCACATATGGGATCGACCAGGTTACACATCATATAGAAGTTTTGGACAGTTTTTCCACCGCTAAGGCTATAGATCACGTGCACTTATTCCACTTTTATTACTCTGTATAATTTAATGTATCCAGAAAACTCTTTGCTTTTGATGTGCATTCTTGGGTACGCAGGTTCATCTGTTCGGACATAGATGCCATACAGACACCGGGCTGGTCCGCCGCCCCGTCATTATGACAGTCCGACAACCACTGCACCTGACATCTCCGCACAACGAGCTTGGATCATGCCGACGGTGTCACCTCGGCGCACGCTCCTGTGCCGACATCTCCACGCGGCCACTCTTTTGGGACGACCTCGGCGTTCAGGCCATATTTATTTAATTATCTACTTTACTTAAGTTAATTAAGTAGAGGATATTTTTTATATAAAAAAACATATATATTATCATCTCTTGCCTTGCACTATTCTGTCTCTGCAGGCAATTGACTTACACCGCGCATTACCTGGCGCAACGACGCCCATTGGGTCCGAAGAAAGTTCGGCTCAGCGCAATCACATGGAGATTTGACCTCTTTTTTCCTTTCTCCCTTTATATTATTTAATTAAGCAGGTAATGGACTTCGACCGCGTCACGTGGTCTCTTTGGCAAGCCGACGTCGTCGTCCCAATCGGCGTATCGCACGATCAACTTGTTGGTCGCGTTGCCATACCGACGTGTTCGGTTGCCTCGGGGACTTCAGCATCGCCGAGAAAGCTCTACCTTATCGAGTGTTCGGCGCACAGGCCATACTTCTTTTATCTTCGGTTTGCACTATTTCTTGTGCACAGGAGAATGATCCAGATTGGGCAGCGCTGTCACCTTGGTGTACCTACATACTACGTCATCTCGGTTGGACGGGGGCATCATCAACACTTCGTTACCCCACGCCGGGGACTTCGGCGTCACTCTGTCGGCCTGCATTGGCCGTACTATGTCACCACTTCGGATTGCCCAGCTCTTTGCTCCGCCACCTCGGGACCGGCTTGGGGGCTGGGACCTTGTCCCGCCGTAAGCTCGGACCGCGTCATCAATGCCGAACACATTAACCAGCTAAGTCGCTTTCATGCTCAAAGTTTTAAAATTTTAAATTTTGTTCGGTCCGACCAAGCGTTATACTTTTTTTAGCAAAAAGTGGTTTGTGAAAGACTTCCTTGTCCAAACTTTGTTTGTGACACACAAATTCAAATACCCCATTCACTCGGGGGCTTCCTTTATGAAGCATTTCCTCTTGCATATGATTATACTTGTACGGCTTCGTTCCTTGTTCGTGTATTACGCCACAATATGCACCATATTGACTTAAGTTGTTCCGCAAGCTGGGTTGCCTGGCTCATGTGCTTTCCCTACGTTCCCGATTGTTCTGCTAGGGAGTAAAGGAAGCACCTCTGCGATTGTCACGACCGGATCGTCCGAGCTCTGACCTCAGACTGGGTGAAGCCGAAAGCTAGCGCTCTTATTGTTTTCAATTATGGTCGGCACACAACGGAACTCATGAGTATAAAAACTCTATTGCACAAGTCTCATAACAGCAATGAGCAACCGAAGAAAGGTATCGGTGGGGGTACTATTTTCTTCGAAGATGCTTCTTACACTTCGTTAGTAATATAGCATAAGTTCCCTAAGCGCGCTTTGTCTGTTACAGCATTATGGCCTGATTGCTTGGTTGTCGAAAACACCGCCGATATTCTCGACAGGTGGAGTACATAACACTTTTCAGCCCTTGGCCGAAGAGGGAGAAGCCGGCGGTCGGTTAAGACGCGTTTAAAGTTCGGGTGAACACATATATGATATAAGTACTTCGGTACATACAATCATTATACATAAAATTCTTTTACCCAAGTCACTCGGGGGCTCTTAAATTTATGTGAGATGTTTTATAATAAGTGTTCTTCTTCCTAGTCGTTGCAAAGTCTTTTTTCTATCACTCCTTTTTTCGATGCGAGTGTGTGGTCAATAGCCGGGGGCCTAATTTCCCTCTCACAGCCGCTAAAGTTTGCTAAACTGGCATAACAAGAAGTACTCCGCCTTCGGGATAGGAGGTTGAAGCCATAGGTTGACCCGCTTGAAGTCTTGAGATAGGATATGTCATGTTAAAGCACGACAGAAGCACATTTTTTTCTCTAAGACCAATTTTCTAATTGGCACCGAACAATTGATCTAGTTCGGACGTCGAGTTTTTTCCTGACGTTTTTTGGTTTTCCAATCCTATGGCACTTTTCAACTATTTGTGTGTTTTCCGCGTAAGTCTCGCAGTGCAACGCCGGACACCTTTAGAGATTCGGGAAAAATTCTTGGATATTGCTATATATGCATCAGTTTCGAATTGTGTCTTCGGTCAATAGTTGGGTTGCCCGGCTCCTGTGCTTGCCTCCTATGTTCTGCTTTGTTCGGCTAGGTGTGCAAAGGGAGAACCACTGCGATTGTGCTTCTAGCTCGCATGGTTAAGCACCGTAGTGGAGAAAGCCGAAAACTGACTATCACAATAAGCGTAAACTGGTCAGCAGTCCGATGACTGTATTAAAAGACGGGCCGTTCATAACATTGGCCGAGTGTTTACGGCTTGACCTCGGCTGTCGTCGAACACTAAGCGGGGGGCTACTTGCTGGCCTCCCAACTTTAAGATCCTATGACTAAGTGAAAGTTATAAAGCCCGCATATCTGATTGCCTCGTTTCTGCCAACACAACCGCCTTCGGGCACCGAGACGTCGGCTAAGGGTTGTTTTGTTATTTCGGAAACACCCTGCGTAGCATCTACAAGGGGGTAGAAGCCGACGATGGGCCACTTTCAGATTATAAACGGTCGCAACGGAAGTGAAAATTTGGGTTCATCTAGACCATAGAGTTTGGAAGCTTTTCCTGAACTAAATCCTCAGTATTTTCCTCCCACATTGATCGGAGCCGAGGTTTCATGATCATGCTTAGCATAACAACCCAAAGAAAGGAACCGATAGCGGGACTATTTTCTTTGGACGATGTTTCTTATGTTAAAACAATAATATAACATGTCTCTCTATGTACCTTTGTTTATAAAACCGTATGGCCGGATTGCCTTGTTTGCCATAAATCTTTTCCCTCGTAAAGGCTTTATAAAGTGGGACAAACACTCCCCGGCTACTGGACGAGGAGGTTGAAGCCGATGGCCGGTCAACAAAGTTTTGTACAATGCCGATCCGAGCATTGATGATGTAAAGTACTTAGATACATAGAATCATTACACATAATTTGTGATTTTACTTTGGATATTGATCCTTAATTCGGCCACCAGTGCCCACATTAAGGATCGGGGGCTACTAGGCTTTGTGCTTATTATTTACAAAGATTAAAGGGGTACATCGATCCCTGATCTGGTGTTGCCACCCAACCAGTGTCTCGGGGGCTACTGCATTGCCTGTCCAATGCAAAAAAATTAAAGTGCAATATAGTTTTCGAGGAGATTATTATCCTCAGGTTGGTCGTCTGCACCCAACCTGAGTCTCGAGGACTTTGCACACCGCGTTTCTATTCCTATGTATGCTACCGAGCTAGGAGTTGATCCTCAGGCCGATTTCGCGCATCGACCTGAGTCTTAGGGGCAACTAGGATCAGCAGTTTCATGTTTTCCTTCAGGTGCATCTCGGGTTTTAGACCGACGCACACACCTTGAGGGTTACTGGCTATATATCTCGGTAGAGAATAAATTGCACCAATCAAAAAATCAGCCCGCGGTCAGGGGTGGTGCACCACCTCGGAAGCAGTCCGGCATTAAGCTCGGGCGCTAGTGGCTAGCTCCATAGAGGGCATTTCCGGCATTAAGCTCGACTAAACTCCTTAAAAAATTTGAACCCTGATGATCTATGACATCTCGGATATAGTCCGGCATTGGAACTCGGATACAGTCCGGCATTGGAGCTTGGACACATTCCGGCGTTAGAGCTTGGATACATTTTGGCGTTGGAGCTAGGAAGCAGTCCGGCATTTGTGCTTGGCTGCAAAAGATACCTCGGATGCAATCCGGCGTTGGAGCTCAGATGCAAGAGGACACTGCCGCCCGGGAATAACTTCAAACCTGAGGTGTGGCATAATAATAACAAGGCATTGATAAAGGCCAGAAACTTAAAGGGGCTCCTTGGATACCTGACATATAAACTCTTCGGATTTACTTCGCGATCCTCAAGATCGAAGATGAGAAGATTTGTTGAACCAGTTTTCAAGACCGACGACCGAAGATGAAGAACAGTTCGGAAGAATCGAGGAGCGTCCCCAACTTGAAGACCGGTTCAGGGGGCTACTGACGGTGTCCTGGACTAGGGGGTAGTCACCATGTCGTCTCCCGATCAGTTAGATTGGGCCGAGGACCCCCATGGCTGCATACTCATGGGCCAGTTCGGACAACCCCTGCCGCATAGAAGGAAGACTCCACAAGACTTGGCGCCCAAGACAAGGACTCTCCTAAACCCTAGGCCTCCGGTGTCTTATATAAACCGAGGCCAGGCTAGTCAATGGACAATCTCATATTCATTACTACGATCTCGTGGTAGATACATGCACTCTGTAGTACACCCCATACAAATACAATCAAAAGCAGCATGTAGGGTATTATCTCTTAAAGAGAGCCCGAAGCTGGGTAAAACCCTGTGTCCATGTTACCATTGCTCCAAGACGCCTAGCTTAGGACCCCTACTACGAGATACGCCGGTTTTGACACCGACACCCGATGATATGCTCGATCACAACAAAAGGAGGTAAGTATGCTTAAGTTTTTTACATGCCTGATCACAACAGAAATATTAGTCCGGCAGTCAAAATTGACATTTTTGCCCCGCCGGACCGGCAATCCGAGCCTCCTCCATGCTCAAGGTGTCATCACCGCCATGTATGCACCCTTCCGCCTCCGCCTCCTCCCCATCCGCCGCCTCCAACTCATTTTTCTCCCGCCGCAACATCTTCTAGCGGACGACTGACACAATCATTCTTACGTCGGCATCCAAAGACTCCACCTTCAAGAACAACACCTTGGCGTCCTCCGCGCTAGCTATGATCTTCATCTTCTTTTCCTTGGACATCAACTTCTTCTCCTCGAGCATGGCTTTTTTCTCTTCGATGAAAGCCCTCTTTGTTGGGGAACGTTGCATGGAAAACAAAAAATGTTCTACGCACACACAAGATCTATCCATGGAGATGCATAGCTACGTGAGGGGAGAGCATCTTCATACCCTTGAAGATCACTAAGCGGAAGCATTTATCAACGCGATTGATGTAGTTGTACACCTTTACGATTCATCTCGATCAAGTATCGAACGTACGACACCTCCGCGTTCAGCACACGTTCAACTCGATGATGTCCTCGCCTTCTTGATCCAGCAAGAGGGCAAAGTAGTAGATGAGTTCCGGCAGCACGACGGCGTGGTGACGGTGGTGGTGAAGAACAATCTCCTTAGGGCTTCACTAAGAACAACGGAAACTATGACAGAGGATAAACTAGAGGGTGCGGGGTTGCTGGCACACGGCTTGGTGATTCTTGATGTGTTCCGGGTGCTAGCCCTACCCCTCTATTTATATGTTGAGCCCTGGGGTCGTAACTTGGAGAAAGGGCCTCCTCGAAGTCGGTTTGGCATGCAAGGCAAGAGTCCTTCTCGGAATCCAGGACCAGACGCCAGGGTCCTCGGCGTCTTGCCCCTGGCCTTCGCAAAACTGCCTTTTGCACTTTCCAAAAGCCTCGTGGGCTTTACCCCTTGGCCCAAATAAAGTGTTCTCGTACCCGAACATTTCGGGAAACATCCGAAACCCCTTCCGGTGAGTTCTGGGAACCTTCCAGAGACTAAACACTATTATCCCATATATCAATCTTTGCCTTTGCATTATTCCGGAACTCCTCGTCATGTCCGTGATCTCATCCGGGACTTCGAACAACATTCGGTCACCAACATACATAACTCATATAATACTATATCGTCAACTAACATTAAGCGTGTGGACCCTATGGGTTCGAAAATGATGTAGACATGACCGAGTCGCTTCTCAAGTCAATAACCAATAGCAGGACCTGGATGCCCGTATTGGTTCTTACATATGTAGTTCCCTTTGTCTATCGGAGATTCGATCGTCAGTATCTCCATACCTAGTTCAATCTTGTTACCGGCAAGTCTCTTTACTCGTTCTGTAATACATCATCCTGTAACTAACTCCTTAGTCACTTTTATTGCAAGCTTCTTGTGATGTTGTATTACCGAGATGGCCCAGAAATACCTCTCTGTCATACGGAGTGACAATCCCAGTTTCGGTCCATGCCAATCCAACAAACACCTTCGGAGATACCTGTAGAGCACCTTTATGATTACCCAATTACGTTGTGACGTTTGATGGCACACAAGGCATTCCTCCGGATTCCGGGAGTTGCATGATCTCATCGTCGAAGAAACATGTATTTGACATTAAGAAAGCAATAGCAATAAATTGAACGATCATATGCTATGCTAACGGTTGGGTCTTATCCATCACATCATTCTCCTAATGACGTGATCCCGTTATCAAATGACAACTCATTCTATGGTTAGGAAACCTTAGCCATCTTTGATCAACGAACTAGTCTAGTAGAGGCTCACTAGGGACACAGTGTTGTCTATGTATCCACACATGTATATGAGTTTCCGATCAATACAATTCTCGCATGGATAATAGAAGTTTATCATGAACAAGGAAATATGATAATAACCAATTTATTATTGCCTGTAGGGCATATTTCCAACAATCTCCCACTTGCACTAGAGTCAATAATCTAGTTCACATCGCCATGTGATTAACAGCCAAAGAGTTCACTAGAGTCAATAATCTAGTTCACGTCGCCATGTGATTAACACCCAAAGAGTTCACTAGAGTCAATAATCTAGTTCACATTGCCATGTAATTAATACCAGAGAGTTCTAAGGTGTAATCATGTTTTGCTTGTGAGAGAGGTTTTTAGTTAACGGGTCTGCAACATTTAGATCGTGTGTACTTTACAAATCTTTATGTCATACTATAGATGTTGCTATCATGCTTTACTTGGAGCTATTCCAAATGACTGCTCCATTATACTTTTTTCATCCGGTTTGCTATTCAGAGTTATCCATATAGGTGTGAAAGCTTGCATCGACTTAGCCCTTTACGACGAACTCTTTATCACTTCCATAATCGAGAAACATTTTCTTAGTCCTCTAGTTACTAAGGATAATTTTGACTGATGTCCAATGATCCACTCCTTGATCACTCTTGTACCTCCTTTGCCAGACACGTGGAAAGGAACACATCAGGTGTGGTACGCAACATGGCATATCATATAGAGCCTATGGCTAAGGCAAAGGGGACGACCTTCCTCCTTTCTCTTTCTTCTGTCGTGGTCGAGCTTTGAGTCTTACTCAACTTCACACCTTATAATACATGCAAGAACTCCTTCTTTGACTGATCCATTTTGAACTCCTTCAAACTCTTATCAAGGTATGTACTCATTGAAAGTCTTATAATGGGTTTTGATCTATCTCTTTAAATCTTGATGCCCAATATGTAAGCAGCTTCACTGAGGTCTTCCATTGAAAAATTCTTAGTCAAGTATCCTTTTATGCCTTCCAGAAGTTTTATATCATTTCCAATCAGTAATATGTCATCCACATATAACATTAAAAATACTATAGAGCTCCCACTCACTTTCTTGTAAATACATGCTTCACCATAAGTCTGTATAAAACCAAATGCTTTGATCACCTTATCGAAGCATTTATTCCAACTCCGAGATGCTTGCACCATTCCATAGATGGATCGCTGGAGCTTGCACACTTTGTTAGCACCTTTAGGATCGACAAAACCTTCTGGTTGCATCATATACAACTCTTCCTTAAGAAACCTGTTAAGGAATGTAGTTTTGATGTCTATTTGCCAGATTTCATAAAATGCGGCAATTGCTAACATGATTCGTACAAACTTAAGTATCGCTACGACTGAGAAAGTCTCATCGTAATCAATCCCTTGAACTTGTCGAAAACTTTGTTACGACAAGTCGAGCTTTGTAGATAGTGATATTACCCTCAACATTTGTCTTCCTCTTGAAGATCCATTTATTCTCAATGGCTTGCCGATCATTGGCAAATCCACCAAAGTCTACACTTTGTTCTCATACATGGATCCTATATCAGATTTCATGGCCTCAAGCCATTTTTTTTGGAATCTGGGCTCATCATAGCTTCTTCATAGTTCGTAGGTCCACCCTTGTCCAACAAAATGACTTCCAGGACAAGATTGACATACCACTTTGGTGCGGAATGTGCTCTGGTCGACCTACGAGGTTTAGTAGTAACTAGATCTTATGTTTCATGATCATGATCATTTGCTTCTTCTCTGGCTTGTGTAGGCATCATGGGAACGACTTTCTCTGATGTATTACTTTACAATTCGATAGAAGGTACAACTACCTCATCAAGTTCTACTTTCCTCTCACTCACTTCTTTCGAGAGAAACTCCTTCTCTAGAAAGGACCCATTCTTAGCAACAAAGATTTTTCCTTAGGGCATCTCCAGCCGCGCCTTCAGGAAGGCCTCCCCAGGCGATTTTTTCGCGCCGGCGCCAAAAAAACGGCCCAGTCGCGCCCCCAGGAGCCCGATTTTCGCCGGCTTGGGCTGAAAACAGCGCCGACGGACAGAACCCGAACCCGGCGCGCTGGGGGGCGCCCGGGGGCGCCGGGGCGAGCTGTTTTGGCGCGAAAAAGACGCGGGCCAGCCGCGTCAGCGACTCGGCGCCTCGTCTTCCCCCAACAGCCTTGGTTCCCGCGGGGAATCAATGGCAAGGCTGCCGCCGGTCAGCCTTGCCATTGATTCCTCACGGGCGGCGCTTCACGGGATGACGCGCCGACGCCTCCCCTCCCTTGCACGCGTACACACGGGCGCGGCCCGGCTATAAAAGCCGGCCGCCTCCACTCGCCTGTGCCCACACCAGCCCCGCCCCTCACCGTCGTCCAGCCCCTCCCTCTCCCTGCCTCTCCCGAGCGCCGCCGCCCAGCCCCTCCCTCTACCTCTCCCGAGCCCGCCCAGCCCCGCCGTCGCCATGGCAGAACTCTTCCCCGGAGACGAGGCAGCGACCAACGGCTTCGGCCGCCGTTCGCTCCGCGAACAAGAGTCCTGGCTCCTGTTCCAGGCGAACATCCCGGTGCCGCCGGACATGCGCGCCGGGCCAACGGGGTGGAGACTCAGCACCGGGGGAGTGCCCATTCCCTCGTTGCTCGACGCCGTGGCAAAGCCGAACTACTTCGCCGAGGAGGTCGAGATCGTGCGCGCGTCCCTCACCGACGCCCAGCTCTCCCTCCCCCAGTACGCCGCCGACAACCACGCGGCCTGGGCGGCGTATTTCGAGCACCGCCAGCAGCAGCGATTGGCATCCACCAACGGCGCGCCGGTGGTCGGAGGCCGGCAGAACAGCGAGGGGCGCCACCTCTGGTGGGGCGTTCCCGGCCGCACACTCGAGGGCGTGCTCACGTACCTCGAGGGCGGCAACGACCCGTCGTTGGCGTACCCCCCGGCACAGCACCGACGCGTCGGGCCATGGGCGCCAAGGAGGTTCGGGTCCTCCTCCTCCTCTTCCTCCTCCCGATCCTCATCATACTCCTCCGGCACTCCGGCCCTGCTCGGCGTCAAGGCCGAGCCCGTGGCGGAGTCGCCGCTCGCCCGGCGCACTCGCAGCGTCGGCATCGTCATCAACGAGGGCAGCCGGCGCGCCTCCTCCTCGTCGGCTCCTCCGCGCTTTGTCAAGCCAAAGACGGAGCCGGGGCTGGCGCCGGTGAAGGCGGAGCCAGGGCTGGCGCTGGTGAAGGCGGAGTTCGACAACGACGACGCGGCCCTAGAATGGGCGCGCCAGGACTCCATTGCGATGGAGAAGGCGCGCCGGGAGAAGGTGAAGGAGCGCCAGCGCGCCGCCCTGTGCCGCTTCGAGGAGCGCCGACGCGGCCGCGATGAAGATGGGGTTGTCGTCCTATGCGACAGCGACGACGATGATGTCGCGCCGCCGCCAGTCCGCCATGGCGACGCCGGGTCCAGCAGGGGCGCCCGCGTCAAGGAGGAGAAGTCCGACGACGACGATGGCGGCGACGACTTCAGCCCCTTTCTTTTTTAGATTAGGTTAATGTAATGAAAATGCGTGAATTTCGCCGAAATTTGCCATGTTTAGCTGAAATTTAACTACTTCTTATCATAACTTTGCCGAATGGCCCTTTTTTTAATATGCTCCTTGGGGCGGCCCTGGGGGCCGACGGCTGGGGACCGACTCGCCCCCAGGGCCATTTTTTGCGCCGGCTCACCCCCAGGCGGCGCTTTTAGACGCCCCCTAGGGGGCCAACGGCTGGAGATGCCCTTGGGACCTGTGGTAGAAGGTATACCCAATAGTTTATTTCGGGTATCCTATGAAGACATACTTCTTTGCTTTGGGTTGGAGCTTATCGGGCTGAAGCTTTTTGACATAAGCGTCGCATCCCCAAACTTTAAGAAACGACAACTTAGGTTTCTTGCCAAACCACAGTTCATATGGTGTCATCTCAACAGATTTAGACGGTGCCCTATTTAATGTTGAGGCGATTGTCTCTAGTGCATGACCCCAAAATGATATTGGTAAATCAGTAAGAGACTTCATAGAACGCACCATATCTAATAAAGTATGGTTGCGATGTTCGGACACACCATTACGCTGTGGTGTTCCAGGTGGCGTGATTTGTGAAACTATTCCATATTTTTTAAGTGAAGGCCAAACTCGTAACTCAAATATTTGCCTCCGTGATCTGATCGTAGAAACTTTATTTTCATGGTACAATGATTCTCCACTTCATTCTGAAATTCTTTGAAATTTTCAAATGTTTCATACTTATGTTTCATCAAGTAGATATACCCATACCTACTCAAATTTTCTATGAAGGTTAGAAAATAATGATACCCGCCGCTTGCTTCAACACTCATTGGACCGCATACATCGGTATGTATTATTTCCAATAAGCCATTAGCTCACTCCATTGTTCTAGAGAACAGAGTTTTAGTCATATTGCCCGTGAGCCATGGTTCGAAAGTATCATATGATTCATAATCAAGTGATTCGAAAAGTCCATCCGCATGGAGTTTATTCATGCGCTTTACACCAATATGACCTAAATGGCAGTGCCACAAGTATGTTGCACTATCATTATCAACTTTGCATCTTTTGGCATCAATATTATGAATATGTGTATCACTACAATCGAGATTCGATAAAGCATTCTCATTGGGTGTATGACCATAGAAGGTTTTATTCATGTAAACGGAACAACAATTGTTCTCTGACTTAAATGAATAACCGTATTGCAATAAACCTTATCCAATCATGTTCATGCTGAACGCAAATAACAAATAATGTTTATTTAGGCTCAACACTAATCCTGAAGGTAGAGGGAGTATGCGATGGTGATCATATCAATATTGGAATCACTTCCAACACACATCGCAACCTCGCCCTTAACTGGTCTCTTAGCAACTGAACTGTTATCAAATACCCAGGGGCTGCTACGAGCACCATTAAGGTGCACATAAATAACATGTATATCAAATATACCTTTGTTTACTTTGCCATCCTTCTTATTTGCCAAGTATTTGGGGTAGTTCCGCTTCCAGTGACCATTTCCTTTGCAGTAAAAGCACTCAGTTTTAGGCTTGGGTCCAGCTTTGGGTTTTTCATGGGAGCGACAACTTGCCTGCCGTTCTTATTGAAGTTCCCTTTATTTCCCTTGCCTTTTTAATTAAAATGGGTGGTCTTTCTAACCATCAACACATAACTCCTATATTTGACACGAAGAAAGCAGCAGCAATAAAACTGAACGATCATTATGCTAAGCTAACGGATGGGTGTTGTCCATCACATCATTCTACTAATGATGTGATCCCGTTATGAAATGACAACTCATGTCCATGGCTAGGAAACTTAACGATCTTTGATCAATGAGCTAGTCTAGTACATGCATACTAGGGACACATAGTTTTGTCTATGTATTCACACATGTATCAAGTTTCCGGTTAATACAATTCTAGCATGAATAATAAACATTTATCATGAATAAAGAAATATAAAATAACAACTTCATTATTGCCTCTAGGGCATATTTCCTTCAGTGCTCCCCTCTCATGGCCCATATGGCCCATATATTCTCCTTGGGGGTTTCGGTAACCCCTCCGGTACTCTGATATGTACCTGGTACCCTCCGGAACACTTCCAGTGTCCGAATACTATCGTCCTATATATCAATCTTTACCTCTCGACCATTTCAAGACTCTTCGTCATGTCCGTGATCTCATCGGGGACTCCAAACAACATTCGGTCACCAAATCACATAACTCATATAACACAATATCATCATCGAACGTTAAGCATGCTGACCCTATGGGTTCGAGAACTATGTAGAGATGAACGAGACACCTCTCCGGTCAATAAACAATAGTGGAACCTGGATGCTCATATTGGCTCCCACATATTCTATGAAGATCTTTATCGGTCGAACCGTTATGACAACATACATTATTTCCTTTGTCATCGGTATGTTATTTGCCCGAGATTCAATCGTCGGTATCTTCATACCTAGTTCAATCTCGTTAATGGCAAGTCTCTTTACTCATTACGTAATATATCATCCTGCAACTAACTCATTAGTTACTTTCCTTGCAAGGCTTCTTATGATGTGTATTACTGAGAGGGCCCAGAGATACCTCTTCGATACTCGGAGTGACAAATCCTAATCTCGATCTATGCCAACCCAACAAACACCTTCGGAGATACCTGTATAGCATCTTTATATTCACCCAATTACGTTGTGACGTTTGATAGCACATAAGGCATTCCTCCGGTATCCGGGAGTTGCATAATCTCATAGTCGAAGGAATATGTATTTGACATGAAGAAAGCAATAGCAATAAAACTGAACGATCATAATGCTAAACTAACGAATGGGTCTTGTCCATCACATCATTCTCCTAATGATGTGATCATGTTCATCAAATGACAACACATGTCTATGGTTAGGAAACTTAACCATCTTTGATTAATGAGCTAGTCTAGTAGAGGCTTACTAGGGACACATTGTTTTATCTATGTATCCACACATGTATCAAGTTTCCGATTAATACAATTCTAGCATGAATAATAAAATTTTATCATTAAATAAGGAAATATTAAATAACAACTTTATTATTGCCTCTAGTGCATATTTCCTTCAGTCTCCCACTTGCACTAGAGTCAATAATCTAGTTCGCATCGCCATGTGATTTAACACCAATAGTTCACATCTTTATGTGATTAAGACCCATAGTTCACATCGCCATGTGATCAACATGCAAAGGGTTTACTAGAGTCAACAATCTTGTTCACATTGGTATGTGATTAACACCCAAAGAGTACTTAGGTGTGATCATGTTTTGCTTGTGAGAGAAGTTTAGCCAACGGGACTGCCATATTCAGATCCGTATGTATTTTGAAAATTTCTATGTCTACAATGCTCTGCATGGGGCTACTCTAGCTAATTACAACCACATTCAATATGTATCTAGACTGAGACTTAGAGTCATCTAGATCAATGTCAAAGCTTGCATCGATGTAACTCTTTATGACGAACTCTTTATCACCTCCATAACCGAGAAACATCTCCTTAGTCCTCTTTAAGGTAACTAAGCATAATTTTGACCGCTGTCCAGTGATCTATTCCTGGATCACTATTGTACCCCCTTGCCAAACTCATGGCAAGGTACATAACATGTTTGGTACACAACATGGCATACTTTATAGAACGTATGGCTGAGGAATAGGGAATGACTTTCATTCTCTCCTTATCTTTTGTCGTGGTCGGGTTTTGAGTCTTTACTCAACTTCACACCTTACAATACAGGCAAGAACTCCTTTTTTGACTGATCCATTTTGAACTCCTTCAAAATCTTGTGAAGGTATGTGCTCATTGAAAGTCTTATCAAGCGTTCTGATCTATCTTTATAGATCTTGATGCCCAATATGTAAGCAGCTTCACAGAGGTCTTTCATTGAAAAATTCTTATTCAAGTATCCTTTTATGCTATTTACAAATTCTATATCATTTCCAATCAACAATATGCCATCCACATATAATATCAGAAATGGTACATAGCTCCCACTCACTTTCTTGTAAATACAGGCTTTATCGTAAGTCTGTATAAAACCTTATGCTTTGATGACCTCATCAAAGTGTATATTCCAATTCTGAGATGCTTGCACCAGTCCATAGATGGATTGCTGGAGCTTGCACACTTCATTAGCACCTTTAGGATCGACAAAACCTTTTGGCTGCATCATATACAACTCTTATTTAAGAAATCCATTAAGGAATGCAGTTTTGACGTCCATTTGCCATATTTCATAATCATAAAATGCGGCAATTGCCAACATGATTCGGACAGACTTGAGCATCACTACGGGCGAGAAAGTCTCATCATAGTCAACTCCTTGAACTTGTTGAAAACCTTTTGCGACAAGTCAAGCTTTGTAGAAAGTAACATTACCATCATCGTCAGTCTTCTTCTTGAAGATCCATTTATTCTCTATGGCTCGCCGATCATCGGGCAAATCGATGAAAGTCCAGACTTTGTTCTCATACATGGATCCTATCTCAAATTTTATGGCCTCAAGCCATTTATCGGAATCTGGGCTCATCATAGCTTCTTCATAGTTCGTAGATTTGCGTTGGTCTAGTAACATGACTTCCAAGACAGGATTACTGTACCTCTCTGGTGCGGATCATGCTCTGGTCGACCCATGAAATTCAGTAGCAACTTGATCTGAAGTTTCATGATAATTATCATTAGCTTCCTCTCTAGTTGGTGTAGGAATCACATGAACGACTTTCTCTGATGTGTTACTTTCCAATTCGAGAGGAGGTACAATTACCTCATGATAACCCACAAGTATAGGGGATCGTTTGTAGCCTCTACGATAAATAAGAGTGTCGAACCCAAGGAGGAGCTAAAGGCAGAACAAATATCCCCTCAAGTTCTATCGACCACTGATACAACTCTACACACACTTGACGTTTTCTTTTACCGGAAACAAGTATGAAACTATTTTGTAGGTGTGATGCTAGAACTACTTTGCAAGAATAAAACTAGAAGTACTTTGCAAGATAATAAAAGTTAGGTGTTTAGTAAAAGGGTTTGTGTCAACAAGAAAGTTATTCGTCCCTAGGCAATCAATAACAAGTACTGGTAATCATTCTTGTAATTTTATATGAGGGAGAGGCATGAAGTAACATACTTTCTGTACTTGGATCATATGCACTTATGTTTTGAACTCTAGCAAGAATCCACAACTACTAAAGATCATTAAGGTCGTGAAACCCAACCATAGCATTAAGTATCAAGTCCTCTTTACTCCCATATGCAATACCCCACTTACTCGGGTTTAAGCTTCTATCACTCTCGCAACCCACCATAAGCGAACCATGAACATATTGCAACACCCTACAGTGGGGCCCCCCTCATGTTTGTGCGAGAACGGAGGGCACCGTAGGACAACACCATAAATAAAATATACAATCACACCAACCAAGATCACGATTAACCCATATGACAAAACGGGTCTACTCAAACATCATAGGATAACCAAATATCATTGGGAAATAATATATGGAGTTGAGCACCATGTTTAAGTAGAGATTACAGCAAGGGGAAGAGGTGTTACATCGCTGCATAAAGGGGGAGAAAGTTGGTGTTGATGGTAGCAAGATTGTTGATGTAGATCGCCGTCCCGATTGATGCCTCGGCGGCACTCCGGCGCCACCGGAAGCGAGGGGGAGAGAGCCCCCTCCTTCTTCTTCTTCCTTGGCCTACCCATAGATTCGAGGAGAGTTCCCCCTCTCGTCCTTGCTCTCCATGGCAGCGGAGGGGCGGGAGCCCCTCCGATATTGGATCTCCCTCTCTGTTCTCTTCTGTTTCGCTCTCACCAGATCTGGCCGAAAACCGTTTCTTATATTCTCGGAGATCCGTAACTCTGATTGCGCTAATCTTTTTACACGATTTTTTCCTGATATAAGCTTCCTTCGCCTGAAGTAGAGCTCCAACCAACATACGAGGTGAGCATAACCCACCATCGCGCGCCAGGGGCCTGGGGCGCGCCCTGGTGTATTATGGTCCGTGTGGGCCTTCGTTCGCGGTGATTCCAACTCCCAAAAATCACAAATATTCCAAAATAATTCTCCATGGAGTTGCATCACGTTTGTACTTCATTTGATATGGATTTTCCGTGATACAAAAACAGGCAAAAAACATGAACTGACACTGGGCACTAGATGAGTAAGTTAGTCCAAATAAATCATATAAAAATTTGCCAAAAGTATGTAAAAGTTGAAAAATATTGGCATGAAACAATCAAAAATTATAGATACGACGGAGACGTATCAGCATCCCCAAGCTTAATTCCTACTCATCCTCGAGTAGGTAAATGATAAAAAAGATAATTTTTGATGTGGAATGCTACCTAACATAAACTTGACCATATGTCTAGTCATGGCATGGATATTAAGACACAAGTGATTCAAAGCAATAGTCTATAATTTGACGTAAAGACATCAATACTTAGGCATCCCAATAAACAATTATGTCTTTCAAAATATCAACGCTAAAGAAAACTATCCCTACAAAATCATATAGTCTTGTCATGCTCTGTCTTCTTAACACAAAGTATAAATCATGCACAACCCAGATGACAAGCCGAGCAATTGGTTCATACTTTTTAACGTGCTTCAACTTTTTCAGCCCTTACACAATACATGATCACAAACCATGGATATAGCACTATGGGTGGAATAGAGTATGATGATAGGGGTAAATATAAAGAAGACAAAAAAGTAAGAAAGTCTCACATCAATGCGGCTAACCAATGGGCTATGGAGATGCCCATCAATTGATATCAATGCGAGGAGTAGGGATTGCCATGCAATGAATGCACTAAGAGCTATAAGTGTACGAAAGCTCCATATGAAAACTAAGTGGGTGTGCATCTAATCCTATAATGAAAAATTCCCATTAGTATATGAAAGTGACAACATAGGAGACTCTCCATATGAAAAACATGGTGCTACTTTGAAGCACAAGTGTGGTAAATGATACTAACAATGCCCCTTCTCTCTTTATTTATATCTTTTCTTTTCTTTTTCCTTTTTCTTTTTCCTTTTTCTTTTTTCTTTTTCTTTTTCTTTTTTCCTTTTTCCTTTTTTTTCTTTTCCTTTTTTCTCTCTCATTGTCCGGAGTCTCATCCCGACTTGTGGGGGAATCATAGTCTCCATCATCCTTTCCTCACTAGGGCACTGCTCTAAAAATGATGATCATCACACTTCTATTTACTTATAACTCGAAAGGAATAAAAATTACAACTCGATACCTATAAAAAAATATGACTCTATATGAATGCCTCTAACAGATGATCTAGCGTAACATGTATGAAAAACGATGCACGATGGCTAAGCCACAACTATTATGTCAGCTATATGATCATGCAAAGCAATATGACAATGAATGCTCAAGTCATCAAACGGAAGCGGTGGAAGTTGCATGGCAATATATCTCGGAATGTCCATGGAAAAGCCATAATAGGTAGGTACGGTGACTGTTTTGAGGAAGATATAATAAGGCTTATGTGTGATAGAGCGTATCATATCACGGGTTTTGGATGCACCTGCGAAGTTTGCACCACGTCTCGAGGTGAGAAAGGGCAATGCACGGTACCGTAGAGGCTAGCAAATTGTGGAAAGGTAAGAGTGCGTATAATCCATGAACTCGCATTAGTCATAAAGAACTCATATACTTATTGCAAAATTTTATTAGCCCTCGAAGCAAAGTACTACTACCCATGCCCCTAGGGGGATAGATTGGTAGGAAAAGACCATCGCTCGTCCCCGACCGCCACTCATAAGGAAGACAATCAAGGATAAATTGTGCTCCAACTTTCATAGCATAACAGAGACTATACGTGCATGCTTCGG
Organism: Triticum aestivum; assembly: GCF_018294505.1. Lineage (NCBI taxonomy): Eukaryota > Viridiplantae > Streptophyta > Magnoliopsida > Poales > Poaceae > Triticum > Triticum aestivum. The sequence continues at coordinate 626,299,122 of NC_057795.1, forward strand.
GAATCACAAACCTTAACACCAATATTCTTACTTAACCACAACCATTTACTACTACTTCCCACATATTCCATCTCTATATCGCAAAACTATTGCAAGGAATCAAACATATCATATTCAGTGATCCATAAATTTTATGTAGGATTTTATGACTAACCATGAAATTGACCAATTCCTATTGACTCTCTAAATAGGTATAAGTGAAGCATGAGAGTTCAATTCTTTCTACAAAATACCATGCTCTAACAAATATAAGTGAAGCAAAAGAGCATTCTATGAACATCGGTTTTCTATGTGAAGAGAAACAAGCAATCCAAACTTCAAATGATATAAGTGAAGCACATGAAGCATTCTATAAAGCCATAATCAAAAGATATAAGTTTACTTCAATGAGCACTCTATAAATCAACAATGAATATCTCATACCAGCATGGTTCATAAAAGAAAAGTGAAAACTAAATGCAAAAGACGCTCCAAGATTTGCACATATCATATGAACGAAACGAATCCGAAAACATACCGATACTTGTTGAAGAAAGATGGGATGCCTTCCGGGACATCCCCAAGCTTAGATGCTTGAGTCTCCTTGAATATTTACTTGGAGTGACTTGGGCATCCCCAAGCTTGAGCTCTTGCCTCTCCTCCTTCTCCTCATATCGAGACCTCCTCGATCTTCGAACACTTCATCCACACAAAACTTAAACAAACTTTAGTGGCGGGGTTAGTGAAAATGGCAATGAAATCCCATCATGTACTGCTGCAACATTATTTTATAATTATAAACAGACATTACCCACCGTATGCTATCACAATTTTATGGCCCCAAGTCAAGGAGGCTTCAAGAAGAATTCAAACATACGCAAATAATGAAGCTATAACAGCAATCTGTGAAAACAGGACAGTCTGTAAAGATTTGAACATCCACCATACTTCTGTAATTCTAAAATTATGAAAAAATTAGGAAAAAAATAAAAATTTTGTATATAAAGACAGTGCAAAAAGTTTCATAACTGTTTGACGTTCCAGTAAAAAATGTAAAATCGTGTACTACAGCCAAAGTTCCTGTTTTGCACCGCACAAACCAACAAGCAATCTACTCATCCTAAAGGAAAATCTTGTCACATTATTTTTATAATACAATGGAATCGTACAAGGGGATACTTATTCTTGTTGAAAAGTTTCTGCAATTACGATTCACAAAGTTACCGTGAGCATGAACAAAGTTCAAGGAGCTCCCCCACTTCAACAATGCTTGTCTCTCTCACTTTCACTTTCCTTTTTTGAAAAGTTTTGGGTTCCCCTCTATATATTTTTTTGTTTTTAAACTATATAAAAACACTCAACATAAATAAATGACTCTCTAAAACTTCCGGGTTGTCTCCCTGGCAGCACTTTCTTTAAATCCATTAAGCTAGGCATAAAGTGCTCAAGTAATGGATCCACCTGGATCCGAAGGTATATCAAATCCAATTTGAATTATCAATGATTTGGCATTTAGTAGTGAGAATAAAGCAACATATATCAAGCAATGACGAAGTCTAACTCTCTTCCTATGCATCGGCATGTCATACAAAAACAATTCATGCACATCAAGCAAAGGCCAATACATAGCATAAGCAGTTTGTTGCAATTTTTTCGTGTTGGAAACATAGAGAGGTGGAGATGTAGTTCCTATCTCATAATAATTGCAAGTAGGAGCAGCAAGCATATGCATATTACATTCATCAAAATCATCATGTGCAACGGTAGAAAGCAACCCATCAGTATAATCCTTAATAAGAGCAAACTTCTCCGATATAGTGTAGGTTGGAGAATTCAAAAAGATAGTAGGACTATCATGTGTGGGGGCAATAGCAACAATTTCATTCTTAACATAAGGAACAATATCAAGTTCATCTCCATAAGCATAATTCATATTGGCATCTTGACCACAAGCATAGAAAGCATCATCAAGAAGAGATATTTCAAACGAATCAACTGGGTCATAGCAATTATCATAGCATTCATCCTTCGGTAAGGACGAAGGGACATTAAACAATGTATGAGTTAAAGAGTTACTCTCATTAGAAGGTGAGCACGGGTAGCTAATCCGCTCTTCCTCCTTTTGTTCTTTGCTTTATCCTCGTCATCTTTTTCATCCAATGAGCTCACAGTTTCATCAATTCCTTCTTCCATAGACTCCTGCAAACCATTAGTCTCCTCTTGGACAGTGGAGATTTTCTCAATAAATGCATCAATATCAGAATTGTATTTGTAATTATCATAGCAATATTTAAGGATGGCAAAAAATTTCAGCTCTATAAATTGGATCATCAAAATCTCATAGTTTTCAAACAAAGATTCAATTTCATGAGCACCCTTAAAAGCAACAAATTCTTCTACTCGTTCCACATCATAATAATCATATATACCACTAGCATAAGAAGCAAAGGTTTCATTATCATTAAATTTGCATGAAAAAGGTGTGGAGCATTCATCCGAGAGCAACAAGTATAATCATATCTCAAGCATAACTGCCTAGCATACCAAGGCAACATATGAATTTGATCCCATAAAAGTTAACCTTTTTGTGTCAAGCGAGAATCCCTAAAGTATTCACGTTGATCCAATGTTACTCCCATTATCAAGTTGAATGGGGTTTTCTCAGGATTATAAAAGTAGTGCATAATATATTTCAGATAACGGTCATTGAGGGTTTTAGGAGGTTCCCCATTGTCGGTGTCAAAACTGGAAGATCTCGGGTAGGGGGTCCCAAACTGTGCGTCTGACGATCGAAGGTAACCAGAGGCAGGGGGCACGATGTTTACCCAGGTTCGGGCCCTCTTGATGGAGGTAATACCCTACTTCCTGCTTGATTGACTTTGATGAGTATAGGGGTTACAAGAGTTGATCTACCTCGAGATCGTAATGGTTAAACACTAGATTTCTAGCCTGTATGATTATGATTGCCTCTATGGACTAAACCCTTTGGTTTATATAGACACAAGAGGGACCTAGGGTTGTACAAAGTCGGTTTACAGCAAAGGAAGATGCATGATTCGAACGCCAAGCTTGCCATCCACGCAAAGGAGAGTCCCATCTAGACACGAGGGAAGACCATCTGTCTTGTATCTTCACGACCCATCAGTCCGGCCCATGTCACATATCTCGGACGCCCGGGGACCCCCTAGTACAGGACTCCCTTAGTAGCCCCTGAACCGGGCTTCAATGTCGACGTATCCGTGCGCAGATTGTCTTCGGCATTGCAAGGAGGGTTCCTTCTCCGTATACTCCAAAGCAGTCTTCCGCACATAAGAGCCGTATCCAGCCCTGCTTAACACTTACAACCCTAAGCTGTAATGGCAATAATACTTAAAGCAAAATAAGTCATGTCCACGGGAAACTTTTTCAGAGAGACGTTATTTTCTGGCCGTGTTATTATTCTGAACCGTTTTACAGCCCCCGCTTCGTGTTTCGAGGCACGGCCATTGACATGTCATGTCAAAGCAGAGATCGTGTCCCCTTATCATGGGATTCTCATCAATGTAGGTTTGGGTAATCCAACCGTGCCGTTCGCACGCCCCCTTGGGAATAGGCAAGGTTTAAGGCTCATGAGGGGGGCGCTTGATATTCACTGCCTTTATAAGAGGACAAGGACCCATCTATTCACCTCATGCCTTCTTCTTCCTCTGCCCTTCTGTCCCCGAGCTCCAGCACCCAAGCTCTAGTCTTTCCTTTTGCCCCAACTTCTCCGGCGATGGCCAGATCTGGTTTCCAGGGCAAGTGGATGGCCTCCTCCGTAACGGAGAAGGACATCAAGGATCTACGCGAGGCGAGGTACCTAACGGCAGAGATTATCCACAGGCTTCCTTCCCCGGGGCAGGTCATCCCCACCCAGAGCCCGGCGAGAGGGAGGGATTTGTCGCCCACTTCCTCCGAGGACTTGTGTTCGCCCTCCACTCCTTCGTCCGAGGTCTCATGTTTTACTACGGGATGGATTTCCATGATCTGGCCCCAAATTCCTTCCTCCACATCTCGGTGTTCATCGTCGTGTGTGAGGCATTTCTCCGCGTCCCCCCACACATCGGCTTGTGGCTCAAGGTTTTTAATGTGAAGCCAAAGGTGGTCGAGGGCCAACACGTCGAATGCAGCAGCGACATGGTGAGCAAGCTCAACCATGTTACCTGTCCTAAAGGGAGATTCTGGATATTGTCAAGGTATGGAAGCAAGAGTGGTTCTACATCACCGAACCCCACAACACCAAGTGGGCGGCCGCTCCTGCTTTTAGATCTGGACCTCCGCTGCGGCTCGCGTGCTGGACCAACAAGGGTCTAGACTGGGGATCCCCTGACGAAGTATCGATGCTGCAAAAGCGTATCAAGAGTATGATAGAAAAGGACATCACCCTAGCTGATGTGATTCAAGTGATGCTCATCCGCTGAGCTCTTCCCTGCCAACAACGGCCTCTCAAAATCTGGGAGTTTAACCCGGAGGGGCCACAGACCCTTCAATATTCTTTGGCCCGACGCACAAAGGGAGCTGGAAGCTGCTCTTCAAGAAGCAGAAGACATGGCCAAGGATGTCCGATGACACCGGCCTCGACTACAACAATTCAGCATCCCCAGTAAGTATCATATTTCCGAACATTACTTATCTCGTCAATCTTAGGGAGGGATACTAAAAATTCCATCCCCTGAATAGGGATGGATAAATAAGGCAAAGCGGATCAAATGTCTGGTCCCGCTCCTCAAAAACCCAGCTAAGCCTCTGTTGATGAGGATGTTGGTCCCGGCGCCCTATTAGGCACCAGTGAAGAAGGACAAAAAGAAGAAGAGCAAGGAGGCTGAAGGTGGCCTCCATCACGAAGATACTTCAGGCGCTATGTCCGAAGGAAACGAGGCCCCTTCCTGTCACAAGGGAGACAAAGACGAGGAAGAAGAGGAGGAGGAGGAAGCAGAAAACCCTCCTCTCAAAGGGAAAAAGAGGGCAGCCTCGAAAGATCTAGAGGAGGGGGCGTCCAAGAGGGGAAAGATATCCCTCTCGGACGATTCAGATTCGGACACCGAAGCTGTCCCCAAGCACCGCCCCCGAGCCAAGCCCCTTGCCGAATCGTAAGTACCTTAGGATGCCTTACGTACATCCAATCTTTTACAACTTGTAAGAATAACATCAATTCATGTGTTTTCAGTCCGGCCCATGATATACCTCAAGAATCATCGTAATCGGGGGATCTTCCGCCGGAGGTGATGGAGAGCAAAACACCTCCACAAGCTTCCTCACCTCCTAGGGTAGACGACATCGAGGTGTCATCTCGAAGGATTTCTCCGAGCTTCGGAGAAGTGCAGAAGAGGACCAAGACGGCGCCAGAGGATAACACATTGGCTGCCGAAAACATGAGGGGCGCAACCCTCATGGAGACCGGCGACGGGTGTCTTGGATCATCCGACCCCCGCCCGGATACTTTTCTGAAGATACAAATGGCTCTGAAGTCGAATCAGCAGCCTCCTTCGAGGGAGGAGAAAGCGGCTATTCCAACGGCGACCTCTACTAATGCGGAGGCGCCGAACATGCTGATGGACGCTCTGCAAAGTGCGTCCGTCTTGGAGGAGCACCGTACCTTGATGGGTACGATGGTTGAGAAGATTCAGTCCGCTAAAAGCGTCCTGAATGAAGCCTTCACGAGCCTACTAATAGGCTTCGAGGTATCCGATGTAATGTCTTTAGCCGCTTTACATATGAAAAATATGCCTGTATATAGATAGTAGCCCCTGAGACTCTGATCGGCCCATGAAGGAGGGCGAACAAAGGATCTATAGACATCCGCAGGAAATAACATACTTATCTTTTTGCTAAAAAAACATGCTTCACTGTTAGTGGTGACCGCTCAGCGGAAACTGCGGCTGGCCAACGAGGACAATATCTTTATTAACAAGTAGCTCGACGAGGCGCAAGGTATGTTTCAAGTACGCTGCGCATGATTGTATTAGTTCGCAAATGCTAAGTTGAAGCTTACTCGCTACTATATGCATAATTGCAGATGGCGCTGCTGAGGTCGAGGCCCTCAGGAGTGACCTTGCCCGCGCAAAGGAGCAGGCAAGGGTGAGCAATGCGGCCGCTGAGAAAATGGCTGCGGATTTGAAGGCTGAACAGGCCATCCGATGCCAGTTCGAGGAGCGGGTATCCAAAGTTGAGCAAGAGCTCAAGGACGCCACTCGCAAGTGCAAGCTCCTCGAGGGGGAGAATAAAGCTAAGGCGTCCGAACTCGCCAAGGCCCTTAAGGAAGCCCAAGACGTGAGGTTCGAATCCCGAGTGGCTCACGAGGAGATCCGACAGGCAGGACATATAGCGGCTGGTAAGCCCTTTCTTTTACAGTCTAAGTTTGGCGATCAAAGGTATGCCTTGCTTAATTGACTATGCAGTTCTCTAGACGCTTTTGCGGATCTTCCGAAGAGTGCTGCCGATGCTATGCAATTCTATCGAGCTCAGGAGGGGCATGCGACGGAGAAGCTGTTCTGGTCGTAGTTCGTGACACAGGAGCGCTCGACGCTGCTGAACGACCAAATGGCGCAGTAGGCCGAGCTGCATAAGATGTCCGGAGTGGTCATGAAGGGTGTAATAGTCCGGCTGTGGCCAGCCGAACCCGTTCTGAGTAGCTATTTTGGCCTAGTGCGGCGACTCGTCGATGCCGTGCTCCGAATTGATGCGATCGAGTGGTGAGTGTGCGTAGAAGGTGCACGGATGGCCTTATCACGTGTCAAGATGCACTGGGCGAAGATGAAGGCCGCCGTTATCACAGTCGAGGGTCCTCCCAGAGGCAAGGGCCCCAAGTTTCTACCGGAGAGTCAAGACGAAAATGTGTGCCAACCCCTATGCATAGATTCCCAAGGTTACAGAACCCGCAAGTTGATCACCAAAACATACATCAAGTGGATCAATAGAATACCGCATTGTCACCACGGGTATCCCACGCAAGACGTACATCAAGTGTTATCAAATCCGTAAAGACTCAATCCAATAAGATAACTTCAAAGGGAAAACTCAATCCATTACAAGAAAGTAGAGAGGGGGAAACATCATAAGATCCAACTATAGTAGCAAAGCTCGCGATACATCAAGATCGTGCCATATCAAGAACACGAGAGAGAGAGAGAGATCAAACACATAGCTACTAGTACATACCCTCAGCCCTGAGAGTGAACTACACCCTCCTCGTCATGGAGAGCGCCGGGATGATGAAGATGGCCAACGGTGATGGATCTCCCCTCCGGTAGGGTGCCGGAATAGGGTCCCGATCGGTTTTTGGTGGCTACAGAGGCTTGCGGCAGCGGAACTCCCGATCTAGGTTTCTTTTTGGGGGTTTCTGTATTTATAGGAATTTTTGGCGTCGGTCTCACGTCAGGAGGGTCTCCGAGTCATCCACGATGCAGGGGGCGCCCCCAGGGGGTAGGGTGCGCCCTCCACCCTCGTGGATGGCTCAAGACTCTTTTGTCCCAACTCTTTTACTTTGGGGGCTTCTTTTAGTCCATAAAAATCCACAAAAATTGGCAGGTCAATTGGACTCCGTTTGGTATTCATTTTCTGTAAAACTCAAAAACAAGGAAAAAAACAGAAACTCGCACTAGGGTTTAGTTTAATAGGTTAGTCCCAAAAATCATATAAGATAGCATATAAATGCATACAAAGAATCCAAGATTGATAATATAATAGCATGGAATAATAAAAAATTATAGATACGTTGGAGACGTATCAAGTATCCCCAAGGTTAATTCCTGCTCGTCCTTGGGTAGGTAAATGATAAAAATAGAATTTTTGATGTGGAATGCTACCTAACATATTTATCAATGTAATCTTCTCTATTGTGGCAAGAATATTCAGATCCATAAGATTCAAAACAAAAGTTTAATATTGACATAAAAACAATAATACTTCAAGCATACTAATAAAGCAATGTCTTCTCAAAATAACATGGCCAAAGAAAGCTATCCCTACAAAGTCTTATAGTATGGCTATGCTCTATCTTCATCATACAAAACATTTAAATCAGGCACAACCCCGATGACTAGCCAAGCAATTGTTTCATACTTTTGATGTTCTCAAACTTTTTCAATCTTCATGCAATACATGAGCGTGAGCCATGGACATAGCACTATAGGTGGAATAGAATGGTAGTTGTGGAGAAGACAAAAAGGAAGAAGAAGATAATCTCACATCAACTAGGCGTATCAATGGGCTATAGAGATGCCCATCAATAGATATCAATGTGTGTGAGTAGGGATTGCCATGCAACGGATGCTCTAGAGCTATAAGTGTATGAAAGCTCAAAAAGAAACTAAGTGGGTGTGCATCCAACTCGCTTGCTCATGAAGACCTAGAGCATTTTGAGGAAGCCCATCATTGGAATATACAAGCCAAGTTCTATAATGAAAAGTTCCCACTAGTATACGAAAGTGACAACATAGGAGACTCTCTAACATTTAAGAATTTCAGATCTTGGGATAGTATTCAAACAACAATTAAAACAAAATAAAATAAAATGATGCTCCAAGAAAAACACATATCATGTGGTGAATAAAAATATAGCTCCAAGTAAGGTTACCGATGAACGAAGACGAAAGAGGGGATGCCATCCAGGGCAACCCCAAGCTTAGGCTCTTGGTTGTCCTTGAATATTACCTTGGGGTGCCTTGGGCATCCCCAATGTTAGGCTCTTGCCACTCCTTATTCCGTAGTCCATCAAATCTTTACCCAAAACATGAAAACTTTACAACACAAAACTCAACAGAAAACTCGTAAGCTCCGTTAGTATAAGAAAATAAAATCACCACTTTTGGTACTGTTATGAACTCATTCTAAATTCATATTGGTGTAATATCTACTGTATTACAACTTCTCTATGGTTCATACCCTCCGATACTACTCATAGATTCATCAAAATAAGCAAACAACACATAGAAAACAGAATCTGTCAAAAACAGAATAGTCTATAGTAATCTGTAACTCTCGAATACTTCTGTAAATCCAAAAATTCTGAAATAAATTGGTGGACGTGAGGAATTTCCCTATTAATCATATGCAAAAAAATCAACTTAAAAGCACTCTGCTATAAAAAAAATGACAACTAATCTCGTGAGCGCAAAGTTTCTGTTTTTTACAGCAAGATCGCATTAACTTTCACCCAAGTCTTCCCAAAGGCTTTACTTGGCACTTTATCGAAACAGAAGCTATAAAACATGATTACTGCAGTAGATTAATCATGTGTACACACAAAAACAATAGGAGTAAATATTGGGTTGTCTCCCAACAAGCGCTTTTCTTTAATGCCTTTTTAGCTAGGCATGACGATTTCAATGATGCTCACATAAAAGATAAGAATTGAAACATAATGGGAGCATCATGAAGAATATGACTAGCACATTTAAATCTAACCCACTTCCTATGCATAGGGATTTTGTGAGCAAACAACTTATGGGAACAAGAATCAACTAGCATAGGAAAGCAAAACAAGCATAGCTTCAAGATTTTCAACACATAGAGAGGAAACTTGATATTATTGCAATTCCTACAAGCATATATTCCTCCCTCATAATAATTTTCAGTAGCATCATGAATGAATTCAACAATATAACTATCACATAAAGAACTCTTTTCATTATGCATAAGCATAGAATTTTTATTACTCTCCACCTAAGCAAATTTCTTCTCACGAATAGTAGTGGGAGCAAACTGAAAAATAACTATCATGTGAGGCATTATCCAATTGAAAATTAAAATCAAGATGACAAGTTTCATGGTTATCATTATTCTTTATAGCATACATGTCAATAATCATCATAGATAGCAACTTTGTTCTCATAATCAATTGGAACCTCTTCCGAAATAGTGGATTCATCACTAAATAAAGTCATGACCTCTCCAAATCCAGTTTCATCAATACAATCATAAGATTCAACACCCTCCAAAATAGTGGGATCAATACTACCTAAAGTTGGCACTCTTCCAAACCCACTTCCATCAATATAATCATCATAGATAGGAGGCATGCTTTCATCATAATAAATTTTCTCATTAAAACTTGGGGGACTAAAAATATCATCTTCATCAAACATAGCATCCCCAAGATTTTGGCTTAGCATATCATTAGCATCATGGATTTTCAAAGAATTCATACTACCAACATTGCAATCATGATCATTATTCAAATATTTAGTGCCAAACATTAAAATGCATTCTTCTTCTAGAACTTGAGCACAATTTTCCTTTCCATCATTTTCACGAAAGACATTAAAAAGATGAAGCATATGAGGCACCCTCAATTCCATTTTTTTGTAGTTTTCTTTTATATACTAAACTAGTGATAAAACAAGAAACTAAAAGATTCGATTGCAAGATCTAAAGATATACCTTCAAGCACTAACCTCCCTAGAAATGGCACCAGAAAAGAGCTTGATGTCTACTACGCAACCTTATTCTTGTAGACGTTGTTGGGCCTCCAAGGGCAGAGGTTTCTAGGAAAGTAGCAAATTTCCCTCAAGTGTTTGACCTAAGGTTTATCAATCCATGGGAGGCGTAGGATAAATATGGTTTCTCTCAAATAACCCTGCAACCAAATAACAAAGAGTCTCTTGTGTCCCCAACACACCCAATACAATGGTAAATTGTATAGGTGCACTAGTTCGGCGAAGAGATGGTGATACTAGTGCAATATGGATGGTAGATATAGGTTTATATAATCTGAAATTATAAAAACAGCAAGGTAACTAGTAATAAAAGTGAGTGTAGACGGTATTGCAATGCTTCGAAACAAGGCCTAGGGTTCATACTTTCACTAGTGCAAGTTCCCTCAACAAGGATAACATAATTGGATCATATAACAATCCCTCAACATGAAACAAAGAGTCACTCCAAAGTCACTAATAGCGGAGAACAAACAAAGAGATTATTGTGGGGTACGAAACCACCTCAAAGTTATTATTTCCGATCAATCCATTGGCCTATTCCTATAAGTGTCACAAACAACCCTAGAGTTCATAGTAAAATAAAGCCTTAAGACACACATCAACCAAAACCCTAATTTCACCTAGATACTCCAATGTCACACAATATCCGATTCATCTATTCAAACCAACACAAAGAACTTCAAAGAGTGCCCCAAAGTTTCTACCAGAAGAGTTAAGACAAAAATGTGTGCCAACCCCTATGCATAGATTCCCAAGGTCACAGAACCCGCAAGTTGATCACCAAAACATACATCAAGTGGCTCAATAGAATACCCCATTGTCACCACAGGTATCCCACGCAAGACATACATCAAGTGTTCTCAAATCCTTAAAGACTAAATCCGATAAGATAACTTCAAAGGGAAAACTCGATTCATTACAAGAAAGTTGAGAGGGAGAAACAAGATAAGATCCAACTATATAGCAAAGCTCACGATACATCAAGATCATGCCATATCAAGAACACGAGAGAGAGAGAGAGAGAGAGAGAGAGAGAGAGAGAGAGAGATCAAACACATAGCTACTGGTACATACCCTCAGCCCTGAGGGTGAACTACTCCCTCCTCGTCATGGAGAGCGCCAGGATGATGAAGATGTCCATCGGTAATGGATCCCCCTTCCAGTAGGGTGCCAGAACAGGGTCCCGATTGGTTTTTGGTGGCTACAGAGGCTTGCGGCGGTGGAACTCCCGATCTAGGTTTCTTTTCGGGGGTTTCTGTATTTATAGGAATTTTTTGCGTCGGTCTCACGTCAGGGGGGTCTCCGAGTCATCAACGAGGCAGGGGGCGCCCCTAGGGGGCAGGGGCTCGGGACTCTTCTGGCCCAACTCTTTTACTTCAGGGGCTTCTTTTGGTCCATAAATCCACAAAAATTGGTAGGTCAATTGGACTCCGTTTGGTATTCCTTTTCTGTAAAACTCAAAAACAAGGAAAAACATAAACTCGAATTGGGCTCTAGGTTAATAGGTTAGTCCCAAAAATCATATAAAATAGCATATAAATGCATATAAAACATCTATAATTGATAATATAATAGCATGGAACAATAAAAAATTATAGATACATTGGAGAAGTATGAACCTTCGACGAGGTCATGTTGGATGCTAAAAACCTGCATCTAGATCTCTTTTGCCATTTGGAACCGTTGGACCAGAGGGCTATGGTTTGGATAATTAGGATTAGATGACTAGTCTAACTGAAGAAGATGATTATTTAAAGGGGCTTTGGAATTACTCCAGGAGTATGTGAAGAGGTTAAAATGATGTGAATGCAGTGGGGTTTGGATGCAAATGAAGATGAAGGAGAGGTGAAGAAGCCGAGGAAAATCGGTTCCCGATGGAGAAGTAAATGGGAGAAGTGGCCTACAGGCAGTTGATTAGACGGCTAGGTAGACTAAACGAAAAGGCTATGCGAGTAAATCGAGGAGTGGTAATTGTCCGTGTACGTGCCCGTCCTTCTAGCGCTACATGTGCCACTGGCTAGTTGAGGTCACTCTTTCGAATCACCGTGGCGAGAAATTTTATGATCCCTTTTTATTTCTGCACCCCTCCTGACAGGTGGGATCTATGCAAACAGATATTAAAAATGTGCCATAGCTGGTTCAGATGGATATTGGCGCGTGCTTGGGAGACACAACATTCCGTGGTTAAGGAAAATGAGTTTATCCTCAAAAAGAAAAGAAAAAGCCCTTCTTTGCGCTTCCGCATGCACAAGAATTTGGTTCTGCTCGCAATATGGATGATACCTGGAGGATGAAGTGAACCCAGAGGCATGCTAGCACGGGAGACCTATTTCCGCTATGCAGTACTACTCTGTATCTTCCTACTAGTAGTAGTACAACTGTGGTACACTTGATGGTCAAAATATTATACATCTGGTCCTCACAGTGAAGTGACAAGACCCTGTGCCCGAGGTGACACTAGTCCACGCGGCGTGTTCTGGTTACCAAAGTTAGCCTCACCTTGTGCACTATGCAGTCACTATCACCACTGATGTATAGCGTGACTCGCCTCATCTCCCTCTCCCCTAGCACCACTCCATCTCCATCTCCGTCTCACCGGAGATCCTGAGGTCACTCTTCATCATCTCACTATGCCCCCGTGTACCCTCGCCCCACTCGCCTCCCCCAGTACCACTATTCCCTCGCTAGCCGCTCCAGCATCGAGAGCCTTCTCCCCCGTAAATCAAGCCCCCCAAAACCCCACCTTCCAAACTCCACCATGGACAAACACAAACCGCACAAGATCCATATGAGCCGTGATCAGAGAATTCTCCCCAGTGACATCCTTGACCTCTGTTGTTCGTGTATGGATATGTTGAGCACCATGTGGCTGGCTGCATGCTCGAGGGACATGCACATGGCCATCATCGAAGTGAGGCCTAAGCTTTTCATGACACCCTGCTTGCTGCTATCTAGTCTTGCGAGATTTGCTCACCATGATACGGATGAGTACATGATGCCCCTCGACTTCAATCCGACCTCCGTTAGCCGAAACTTCTTTGCAGGTATGTAGTGAGTCTCCGTACATCATTTCCCCCGACTTCGATCCGATCACCATCGCCCGAAACTTCTTGGCAAGTATGTACTAGGATGGCATAAACTCCCACTAGATGGCTGCCGTCAGAGAAAACGGGAAAAAGTTGGTGCTCATGAACTTCCAAACCTCCCATGAGATTATCCTTCCTCCGTTGGATTATATAGGGTTTTACCATTACGTTACAAGTCATCTAGATTACCACGTGAGTTGGACGAACCTTGTTTTGTAGAAGATTGTAATCTTCCAAGTGCCCACACGTCATGCAGATTATGCAGACTTCAAGCTAATTGTCTTGTTCGACCGCGGACTCGCCTATCTTTATGCCGGTGCCTTCTTTAGCTGGAGACAACTCAGCTCGCAGTGGATCTTCAAAGCTGATACACACTTCTGTGTTTCTATTGAACACAATGGCATCATCTACGCGATCGACAAAGCAGATGACACCACGTATTGCTGGGACGGTGCGTGTAAGTTGTTTTTGTCTGATGTTAATGATATCACCATGACGCTGTTTGAACTTTTTGTGATGATTGGCATATCCCTGTTTGAGCAGAATTTAAGTAGAACTATGGCAGTGTATCACAATGTATTAGATACGTCGTAAATCATCTATATTATGAATGAGTTAATTCATGCGATTGTGACCATGGCATTACAGCCAATTTGTAACCTTGAATAATCAAACGGTTAGGAAGATAAGGATATTCTCCTTACTTTATAGTAATCTATATACTACTAAATATGAGTGTGTATCAATAGCCATGTTAGTTTCCTTATTTTCATGATGTAGAAACATGCATCACATTGTTGGTTTCATCTAACCATACATTAGGGAAGTAAATGTGCATATGGAGAACTCTATATTTGGAAGTAGTGAAATCCCTTAATGCTTACCATGTGTACGTACCTATATTTGCCCTTCAACAATCAATGGCTAGAATAATATCCTCACAAAAAAATTTGCCCACAGAACATGAGTATATAACAATGCATGGTCTATTAGTTTCCTTGAAGAATTTGTTTGTGAGGACAGAACATGATTACATAACATGCATGACATGGTAGTTTCCTGTGAAGAACCGATTGCGAGATAACATGAGTATAACCATGCATGGCACTTCTATATTTTCGAACCCAGTATATATTTCCCTGTATTTTCCTCTCAGTTCCAACAGGGACATATCAATGTTGTTTCTTGCATTATCCTACTCATACTCTGAACAATGCTGATCTTACATTAACAATGCATATCCTTTTTGATATGATGTAGTGTCCCTACAACTACTGCTCTTTGTTATCACACCACGTTTGCCAAAAATAGGGAAGCACAACTGGTTCCTCGCTCGATCAGTCGACGACAAAACACTAAAGATCATTCGCACACATGAGCCGGAAAAGTTATATTGTAAAAAACCCACTGCGTACAAGCACCATGAAATACGTGAGTATCCGGATAGTGGCTGTTATGTCTATGCGTAGGATACTAGCTTGTTGGGGCCTTCGGGATTTTTGAGTTGGAGGCGGGTAAACAGCCTTGGTTCACACTCTCTGTTTCTTGGACTCAATTATCCGGTTAACCACGAGATCACCGTTGGCAAGGACGTTGATGACAGAGAGGCTATGTTTGTTGTGGAAAACTTTGTCTACATGGCGAGCCCTAGGACTGCGGGAGCAAACTCCCCTGATTGTCAATGATACGACCTGCAACCAAAAGAAGGTGAGAATGACAAAGGCATCTAGATTAACTTTGATCCTTGGATGTCTCAAGTCCGACAGGCAGTGATGTGGTTCAAGCCTTCAAGTTGGTAGGTAATTGGGCTATTGCGTCAAAAGGGTGGAGTGCTGGTCTCTCCAGATCACTGGTGGCTGAAGCGGGGCTGCAAATTATGATGGTGTTGGATCATCCCTCTTCGAATGACTTGTTGACTTTGCTGCTTATTCTGGATGAGTATTTCTCTCTTTTGTTATGCATATTCCTTATCATTTGGTCATCCTCGTCTATGTCACTCTTACTATGTAATAGTTTCCTCTATTTACAATTTCATTCCCGTCTAGATCACGAGAGTCTGAGCGTTGCAGATGGGTGCGTTTTGGTGGTGTAGCAAGACTTCTTACGAACAATCATGTCTTGATGTTTATGTCAGTAGTAGTCACTAGCCAGTGTCTGAATGTTGTATATATCTTTGTTTCGAACTGTTTATTGCCTCGAACTACTGGTGGGCTAAATGAGGGCATCACCATTCTCTAGTGTTCAGAATATATCTCCCTTTTCAAGTTATAATTTGAGTTCAGTGTCTTTTCGATGATGTACACTTGTTTGGGCCAGTGAGGTGCCATTGAATATGGGCCGAGTAGTAACACAATGCCAAATAGGTCAATTATGACTCTCAGGCCGGGTGTAATGCCCGGATAATCAAGCTACAGTAATCCCTTACTAATGATGCCAAGTCATCACTGTTACCGTCGCTAATCGTACTTAGATTCAAAACCAATTCAAATTCAATCTTAAAATAAAGTCAAATAAATTATTTCTCCAAATAGTAAAACAAAAATGTTCGTTGGGTTGCAAATATTCACTAACTAAATGTCATGAGTGATTCAACATCATTTGAGATAGCTAATTTCCCATGGGCATTAAAGCAATTCCAAATCAGCATTTTTAAATGCTTTTCCATTTGTGCAAAATCTAAATCAATTCAAACTCCTCCCAAACTTTTTGTGGCGGGTGCCAAATATTGTAATGTATTTATTTGGCCAAGTCCCACAATTTTGCAGAATTCCTTTTGGCAGCTCAAATATTGCATAGCATTTTTGCTGTTAAAAAGAAAAAGCAAAAGTCTTAAGGGAAAAGGAAACCCCCTGGCTCCCCTGGGCTTTGGCCCACTCCCACACAGCCGACCCACTACACCATTCCCTCGGTCGACCTCCTGTTCCCCCGACCGGGGTCGCTACAGGGGGCGCCACCGGACCAGCTCGACGGCGCCGACGAGTGGATAAGGACGCCGACGTCGTGCCCCCTCGGGCTCCCCTCCCTACTTGCCCCTCGCTCTCCCACTCACTCTCTCCCCCCCCCTTCCAGATCTGTAGCGCCCGAGCGCGCCCATGGACGCGCCGCCGTGCTAACCACGGCCACCGTCGTCCCCGAGCCCCTCC
Organism: Triticum aestivum; assembly: GCF_018294505.1. NCBI lineage: Eukaryota > Viridiplantae > Streptophyta > Magnoliopsida > Poales > Poaceae > Triticum > Triticum aestivum. Next base: position 626,315,784 of record NC_057795.1, read on the forward strand.
GACTAGTCCCCGAGCACCGTCATCCTCCTCTACGTCCTCCACGCCGACGATTTGGATCCGGGGAGCTCTATAGCGCTGGATCCCCTTCGTCATCTTCCTTGGGTCGCCTCTGTCGCCTTCGACTCCGGCTACCGCCACCCTCCCATCTACGTCGCGCCGCTGCTGCTATTAATCCATCATCGGGCCCCGTGCGCCCACACGGTGAGCACCCGCGCCCCGCTTCCCTTTTCCCTCGTCGCCGTAGGTCGCGTCCCGCCTCCCCTGCCTGGAGTTGTGTCGTTGCGCCCGAGCACGCACACACCCTGGCTCTGGCCGCCTTGGCCGCGCGCTCCACGCCCTAGGCCGCGTTCGCCACTGCCCGCATTCCCCTTGTTCGCGCCCCTGGACGCCCCTCCCCGCACCCGTCTTGCCTAGCGCCGTGCCTGCGGTGGCCCTTGCAACCCCGCCTCTCCGCCGGCCGCCCCGGCCACCACCGCGACCCTGCACGGCGCTCGCCCCGCTCTCCCCTTCCGCTCCGGCTCGCTGCCGGCCCCGTCCGCCGCTCGGTCGCCTCGTCGGCGCCTCTCGCAACCCGGTCGACCTCGCCATGGCTGCGGCCCCTCCGGCCGTTGCCGTGGCCAATGCCCCTGGTGGCCTCGGTCGCGGGTGCATGCCCGTTGACCCGCTCCGCCCCTCTAGTCTAACTAGTAGAACGCCCGTGCGTTGCTACGGGCTATGCATATAAATAAATAAAAAATTATTAAGGTTGTCTTCGTCGACGCCCTTCATCCCTCTAAACCCGCCACCAACTTTGTTGCTTGCGACTTCCCCCTTAGCCACACTTGAATATGAACCCCTGCCTCTCCTCCGTCGGTAACGACCCAATGTTATTGTTGTTCTTTTTCCTCCCAACACCGCCTTTTTTGTCCACTCTACAAAACCGCCCACCTCTCTTTGCCTAACCCCTAGCCACTGCCACCCGTAAATGAGAAGGTCGTTGCTTCCTGGCCCGAGTCACCGCCGCCAACACTACCCACAACTGAGGAGTCCTGATGCACTCCCCCTTGCCGCCCCCTTGCCCAAGTCCACGCCTACATCATGCATTGGTACGGGAGACAAAAATCGTCGATGATCGTCACATTGTCCACCTATTCTTGATGAACACGGAGCTTCACACGAATGCTTGGAAGGGCAAAAGACTTTTAGGACCCCATGCACATCAAGCAACATTGTCAATTTTGTTATCATTATAGGACATTTTTTCCCGTTCTTCCTTCTCAACCCACATACCAAGTAACCAATTCTGGTTAAACATAGTAATTTACGAAATTTTATATGATTTGCAAGAATTCCACTGACCGAGACATTCTAAGAATGCCAAAAGGTTGTGAATAATCTCAAGCAACTACTCCCTCTGTCCCAAAAAGCTTGTCTTAAATTTATGGATACGGATATATCTAGACACGTTTTAGTGTTAGATTCAACCGTATGTAGATAAATCTAATACAAGATTTTTAGGACAGAGGTAATATAATTTTCTGAATTTAGTCCATATACTTAACCTTTTCAGTATGCATAGAGCAATGATACACATTATGCCAGTAAACCTCAACCGGATCATCTTTGTGTGCATGTTGAACTTAGTATATATGTACAGCTAACTTGAATGATAACAAATATTTGCATACAAATAAGATGGATGTTTTAGTAGAACTGAAGTGTACTCAACATGAAAAAGAGAACTGAAGTATACTAATGCCCAACAGGAAAAGCGCACTTCTATTTACTTGGCAGAAACTCCTAAATAGTTGTATCTTAACATAAGTAGGCAGAAGCACTAAATTGTACATAGGAGAGAGGAATGACACTTCAAAATTTGGATAGTCCCAAACCACAGCTAATTAAAGTCCAGGTGCAGTGGAGAGTAAAAAAAATGGAAGGATTTTTTCTCTAGCACACATTTCTTATCCTCTCTCTTTTGCTTTTTCTTTCTTTTACTCTCAACTTTTATTTGAGAGAATCCTTTACTCTCCACTTAACCACACCATAACTGAACTGCAACTCTGCAAGCCCAAACTGCAAGACCAATTTTCTATCTCACACAGGAGCGGTCACGCAAGTCATCTTCGTTCTTTCATTGAACCGAACCACACCACAGACTGAACTGAGCCCACAAAAAAAGATTGAACCGCGCCCAAGTTCCTGGCTCACAAAAGAAGGTCAGGCCGGTGCAGATAGTTCCAGGGAGGTGAGGCAGAAAGGAAGGCAGCAAAGGTTGGGCTAGCCTGCGAGCTGTGGCATAGAGATGGGGAGGAGCAAGAAGGATGGCAGAGAGCACGGCAGTCGGTGGTGAAGGACCGTCAGAAGCGCGGACTTTGCACACTCTGCCGCTGTCCAATGTAGGCATCGCCCGTGCTCCGATGCGGATGCAGTCTACCGCGGGTCCATTTTCTGATGGAGTCTTGCAATGCTTCTTCACTATGTACAAAAGCACCATCTATTTAGAAACAGATGAAAGTACATACTGCATGATCAGTTGGTCACACACCTCAAGAATCAATACATCAGGTCATCAAAACATCAGAAAATGGTCTTTTAAACATGCCGACAGGTGAAAATGCAACAGTGCATTGATCTTCTAAATTCTGCAAGGAACTCTGAAATTGATTTTTTTTTTCATTCTGAATGAGAACAGGAAGCTCAGGCTACTCACCAAAACCTGACATTGAAGTCCATACCTATGCCAAGCTTATATACCATCAGCATGAAGCATCTTCTCCCCCGAGTCTGAATACAGAAAGATGGATATGGAAACAAATCAATTATCTCTACAGCTTTCTACCCCATTGGCTTTTTAAACATTCAGAAGACGTTTTCAGTACCGATTCTTCTAACTTGCAGCCTACAACCCGTCGCAAGTAACCGAAGCTGGGTAGAAAGAAGGCATCCAAATATGGATTGTTAGTGAAAACAAAGAATCACGAGCATATTTTTGGCTGTTGCAAACCCACATATATGAGGGAAAGAGAGAGGCAACCTAGCAGCTAGCTCAGCCAGCAATGGTAGCTGTCGGTGCTTCTTGCTCCTCCTGGTCAATGCTAGTCACTGCTCCCACCTAAAGCAGCTGCGCATGCAGCCAACAACTCAGAGATATAAGATGACAGATAACAGAGAACCAGAAGGCAGGACGACGACACAGAGAAAAACGTCCAGATTGCAATTCGTGTATACCAAGCTATGCTAGGAATCACGCACATATTTTCTTTCAAATAAAAGTAGTGCTCAAGGTCTGAATTCAGTTTCAGAGAACAAAGCACACATACTGAAGTTCGATGACAGGTCGACGGAGGTTGTCCCTGTAGAGCACCTTGTCGGACAGCGCTGAAATTGTTGCCGGTGATGCTAAGCACTGGGGGGACGGCATGAACAGCAGCATCGGCAGGAACGGCCTGACAAAGCATTGTTAAAAGCATTCATACAGAATATTGGGTTCAAATCCACCGAACTCGAGCATGTTCAGATCTCTATTTATCACGGATGGCCTTGCTTTAAATAGAGCATGTTCAAAGTGTGAGAGTTCAATCAAACTCGACGAACTCATCGATGATGTCCAATTTACCAGGAATTGGGTTCTCTCATCCAAAGCTGCCACAACTACTTAGTTTTACCTAAACAAGGAAGGCATGGTCAAACAATTTAATTCCACGCGTTGCGCATTCATAAATCACATGACAGATGTACCACACATTCATAATTGTACAAAGTAACTACCAAGTCTTCCCGAAAGAATAAATCCACACACGCAATCAGCTAAACAAAAAATTTTACCTCAAAAAAATAGGATGTATGGTGAGTTAGTGCTTGCACAGGTTCATATTTTCCTTACTTCTGATTCACTCTCCCCAATATACTTGTTCAATTGATCAGGCCTCTAAAGTTCCAGAAAAGGAAACATTGTACAGTCTATACAGAACACAAGTTAGGTAGAAAGAATATGGCAATCTCAAAATAAATTGTCATTAGTGGTTTCCCACAACCTGTAGAGTGGAGATCCAAGCAGCAAAAACCCAGCTCGCATGACTGACAACAAAAAGGGAAGATGAAACCATAATTAGGTATTTAAAGCAGTAAACCAAATCGGACCAAAACAACTGAACCAAGTCAAGAAGCAAGAGAGGGTGGGATTTCGTCCTACCACCTAGTCAGAGGAGGTCGAGCCGTCGCCGCTCAGTCGAGGAGGCCGCGCCGTTGGAGGTGAAAGGCGCTGAGCGCCGGATCCGTTGCCTTCCGTCCAGGTCTGCCCACGCGGAGGGGATAACGCCGGTGTACCGGCTCGCGGTTCGTCGGCAGCACCACAACGGCGACTCAGCAGCAGCAGCATAAAACCGCCGGTGCCCCTACGGTAGCAAGCAGGCGTTGAGCTGCCACCAGCAGAAGGGCAGCGACACAGCCGCCAAGGATGTGGTGGTGGTGTTCGGTGTCCACGGCATGGGGGACTGTAGTACGGAGGAGATCTGCACCGTAGCAAGGGGAACGAGATTTGGAGCGGAGATCTTTGCGGCGACATGGGGAGGAGAACGGAGTGGGAGAGGAGATTGGCGGCGGTGGCTGCGGTTGTGAAGAAGTACGAGTGTGGGGAAGATTGGGTGTGCGTGAGTTGGCTTCTGACGGTTCGATCGTGGGTAAGAAACGTGGGACGTCGACGGACAGGCCGTGTGACTTGGTTACCTTGGAACGGTGGGCTTCGATTTTTGGGATGATGCGGGCGTGGCCCATTGCGCGCGATGGTTGTCGTAAGAAGGGAGGTGGGGGGATCGAACGAGGTCGAATCATCACGACGTTTGATCCCTTAAAGTAGAGATGCCACTGCCAGCGGGCCCCAACCCCCCCCCTAAAAAAAAGCAAAAGAAGTTTTCCAAAAAAAATTATAATAATTAAATAATAATTATTGAATTAACTTAATTAATTTGGCTTAATTAATCTAATTAAAATTAATTAGCCTAATAATGCTAGTTAGACTAAATTAACTAGCTAGTTAGTGAAACAGTCTATGACAGGGGGGTCCCACCCTTGTTGGCCAATCAAACGTTGACTGGTCAACTGGGTCCCCCTAGCCCACCTGTCAGCCACTGGGTACACTCTTGCGTACACCGCGCTGGGTGCGCCTAGCATTTTAGCTTTTATTTTCGGATTAAAATTAATTTCAGAATATTAATAAAACTTTGAAAATTAATGGAAATTAAACCGTAACTCGGATGAAAAAGTTTTATACATGAAAGTTGCTCAGAACGATGTGACGAATCCAAATACACAGTCCGTTCATCTGTCACATGTCCTTAGCATAGAAAACATTGAACTTTTCCCCTCGGGTTCATCTGTCTGACACACGTCCGGAACCGGGAAAACTTTCCCAGATGTTTCCCCCTTCGCCAGTATCACCTAGCACCGCGTTAGAACACTTCTAGCTTTGCCTGTTGTCATGTTATGCTCTTTCTTGCTATGTATTTACTGTTTCTTCCCCTCTTCTTCTCCGGTAGACCTCGAGACCGCTGATGATGCCCCTGTGATCGACCACGTCGACGAGGACCCTCCTTCTTGTCTGAGCAACCAGGCAAGCCCCCCCCCTTTGATCATCCCGATATAGCTCATTCTATAATCTCATGCTTGCATTAGATTTTGCTACTGTTATTGATTGCTCCTATTCTGATGCATAGCCTGCTTTTGTAACATGCTCACTGTACCTTACCTGCTTATCCTAAACTGCTTAGTATAGGTTGGTTAGTGATCCATCAGTGACCCCCACATTGTCCTTGTTGCCCCTGCTTCATCTTCGACGACTCGATCAGCGTGATCGACGACCAGAGCCTGACACCTCACATCACATCACGCCCCTTTAGTTGCTCGACTCTGCAGAGCTACTATCGGGTGCCGAGGATGATCCCTCATAACGCACTCCCGATGATAATTCTGTAGTGTAGCTATTCGGTCGTGGCCATCGAGGGTGATTAACTCTTTCACCATTCCCGATACGGCTCTGTCGTTCAACACCTCAAGTGTGAACCTCGAGGGTGGTCCCTCTTACGTTCACCTTGATGATTACATTGAGTGGAATCCATCGGGGGTGATTCCTCGGGTTTTCCCCTTGATGTCTGGACACACAGTTACCTTGACTTTACTTGAGACCATTGTTGAAGTTGGGTCGGCCCTGAGGGGTACCCACGAGTTGATGTGAAAGTCGGGCGGGCCCGCTGAGCACCCGCGAGTTTTCTACGTGGCACTGCGGGCAGTCTGGGCCCTTGTCGTAAGCCCATGAGACGGGGTGACGGGGTCACCTTATCGTGAGTCTCTGCTCGTTTCCGCGAGCCCCCAATGCACTAACAGGTTTGGGTATTTGTTTTGAGTTGGCCTCTGGCCTTTACGAACTAACCACCACGCGGGAATAGATATGGGCCTCGACGTCGCAGTATCAGCCGAAGCTTTGTCAGACGTCTAGTTTAGTAGTGCGGCACGGCTGGGCCGACACCATCCTGTAGTGGTGGAGCCTAGTCCGCCCTGCTCGCAACGACCCGGAGTGCAACGGGCGATGGGCCCAGACCCCGGAGTGCTTAGGAGGAAGACCGGTGGGGACCTCTCTCCTGAGCCTAGGTAGGGCTGCGACGTGTTGATCTTCCGAGGCCGGGCATTGACCCTAGAAAGGTGTGTCCGGCCAGAGTGATCGAGCGTGTTGGGTAACATTGTGCACCCCTACTGGGAAGTTATATATTCGAATATCGTGTCCTCAGTAATGGATGTTCAGACTTATATCCTGATCTTATATAACTAGAAATGGATACTTGAGATATGTGATGGATATGTGGCTCCGAGATTGCTTTCCCATAGGGAGTAGGGGAAGGATCTCTGGGCGTTGATGTTACAACATGCTTGTTAATTAAACTACTATTCTTTACTCTTCTATATGCTGCAAGATGCTTGGAACTGCTTGAAGATGCTAGTCTTTGATAGGCTAGTCCTTCCCCCTCTATTCTGGCATTCTCCAGTTCAGTCCATAGATACAAACCTTCCATTTGATACCAGTGCATACTTAGTATAGATCTGATGCTTGCGAGTACTTTGGATGAGTACTCACGGTTGCTTTGCTACCCCCTTTCCGGTTGATGCAACCAGATGGTGGATCCTTGGAGCCAGATGCCACCGCTGATCGATGCTGCTACATGGAGGTCGTCGAAGACCGGGAGTAGTTAGGAGGTCCCAGGCAGGAGGCCTTGCCTCTTCGATCGTGCTGCTTTTGTGCTAGCCTTCTTAAGGCATCCTTGTTTAACTTATGTCTGTACTCAGATATTGTTGCTTCCGTTGAATCTTGTGTATCGAGCTTGTATTCAAGCCCTCGAGGCCCCTGGCTTGTAATATAAAGCTTGTATTATTTTGATTTGTGTCTAGAGTTGTGTTGTGATATCTTCCCATGAGTCCCTGATCTTGATCGTACACATTTGCGTGTATGATTAGTGTATGATTGAATCGGGGGCGTCACACCGGGCTCTCAAAAAAAGAAAGCAAAATGACTCTTAGGCCGACATGTGGGCGACACCGGTGTTTTCGTGCGCTTGCGCGTCGAGAGCATATTGGCGTGTGTTCAAAATTCTTGCTACCTTTTTATCCCCAATCTCTCGTCCCTCCCCCACCTCTGGATCTGGATTCCTACTCCAGTTCCCCCAAATCCCCCTCCTGTACTCCCTGTACTCAAGCGCACTATCATGTCGTTAGTCAACGCGGATCTCTGAGCCGGGGATCCTGAGGTCCGTCCTGTCTTCGGGCTCTGCATGCTGTCACTCAACACTGGCATGGCGGCGCTTGACGACCAGTTTAACGGCAGAGTGTTGATGGTAACCATCTACGGCGACCGGCCTCCCATCTCGCTGGACGACCTTGTCAAAGGTTTTTGCAGTGCGCACGGAATCCAAATAAGTTCTTTGCTTGTCGAAGTCTGTCCGCCACTTGCTGATTTCTTCGTGAGGTTCCGGACAACTTTCGACCTCAATCGTGTGTTCGAATCTTCCCGATGTTTGTTCTGCAATGGTGCGCTGGTGAGCTTTGATCGATGGCACCCAGGATGGGGCTCGGTTTCCTCTGAGCTTGAGTTTTTAACAAAGCTTACCTTCCAGGGCATGCCTAGACGTGCTTGGAAAGGTGAGTCCATGAATGAGCTTATCAATGACCTTGGATGTGAGCTCGTAAGTATCTTTGTTCCTCCAGACAACTGGGCTCTAACGGTTATGGCATGGATGAAGAAGCCGTCCACCATACCAAAGGTGATTGGTGTTGAGATACCGGTGCAGGAACCGGGGTAGTACTATTCGTCGCCACCAAGGCGGCCACGGACCACGTTAGGGATGTACCTGTACCGAGTGTTCGTGCATGTCAAAGAAGTGGTCAATCCATCAATCGAAGTCCTGCCACCGCCGCTGGTGCCAGGGTCCGTCGATGACGTCCATTACAGGAGTCAATGTCAAACTTTCCCCATGTTGCTTGGAACGATGGATGTCACAGGGCCTACTCCATTGCACGGCGGCGGCCACTACTTCTTTGCAAGAAGAGGCAGAGCTGGCTGCCTGGATGTGTTGTAATTTGAGGTAAAAATTGAATCTTCTCAGATACTAGTTAAATTCGAGCTATCGGTGTGAAGCACTGATGTGCCAGTACATTTGATTGTGACATGTTCTATTTTTCTACCTGAACTTTTTTTTAGAAAGGGTTGTGCGTCAACTTAATGTGCTAGTAGAACTTATTGTGTTGTCTGTCTGTTTTCTTTGCACAACATTCAAGATATTTCCACGTCAGTGATAAATACGATGAACTATTATGTACGAGTTCGTTGGTTTCAACATAGCCCTACCCATAGCGATCCACTACTTCCACCCTGATTGTGCCGCCTGCGTCAAATTTTTGTATGCAAGTTCAGTGTGCTATGATGTTCTATATGATTGTTTCAATTATATAAGTTTTTACTGAGCATAAGCAATGCATATGGCTGAAAGATCTATTTACGAGCATCGACCGATGGGTCTCTCTTTCTCTCTCACACACACACACAAACACTCACAAGTGGGACCCGTTGAATTATTCCTTCACTCATGACAACTTTTAATTAGGTTCCAGTGTACTCTAACTTTTTTCTTAAGTTATTAATTGAGCTCAGTGACTTCAAAAAGTTGTACAAAAGCCTTGTTTCGGCCTTTCCGGCGTCGATGAATGTGGGCTGAGTAGTCATGTAAAGTTGTATTGTACTACACTGGCCTTTTTTTGAACATCAGCAATGCAACTGGGCCGATAGTTGTGCACAATATCCTAAAATAAGCGCAGCCTAGTCTATGTTTTTTTAATAAAATGCACAACCCAGTTCATTTATTATATAATAAGATTACCAAGCCCAACTTAATTTTTTAATAATATTCATATCTCAATATTATTTTTATACGAAATGCACAGTCAAGACCATCATTGTTTTCTCACCCATTCCATAAAATGGGTCCATTTCTACTAAAATCAAATGGCTCGTAAATTATTAGAAATGATAAATGCGTTGCATGTATGCAATATTATTTTTGACCCAGCCCAGTCAATAGGTGTATTCGAATAAATAATCAAATGCGATGTAAATTATCATAAATAGTTTTTTTGAGAAGCAATTATCGTAAATAGTAAACCGGCTATTATTATTTTTACCCAGCCCAGGAAATAGATTATTTTTTGAGTCAAAGCCCAGAAATAGATGTATTGGCAAACAAAATGTAAAACCTAAATAAATGGGCTGGATTCCGCCACAACTTTCGAAGCTGACTTTGTTGGCCCACTAGACGAAGCATGCGCAAGGTGTTGTCCATTTAGTGAACAAAACGATTTAATGGTCTAAAACAAAAAGTCAACAATTCTGACATCTGTAGTCGTTGGATTGACATCCAAGGGCGATCCTTCTTCTTCAATCTCTGATCTAGTTACTCTTGCTCCAGCCACCAAAATCATCACCGGCTGGAGCGCCTGCATCTGCCTCCCGTGGTCGGTTGTGCTGCCACGCAGGCCTCACCGCCCCACCCTACTCCCAACGATGGATAGGTCATACCTGTACTCATCCACACCTTTTGTTATTCTCCGGTGAAGGCAGCTGAGGGAGTCATGGATTAAGGGGTCCTTGGATAGCCGAACTATTAACATGGGACGGACTATTGGGCTATGAAGATACAAGACAGAAGACTTCTTCCCGTGTCCGGATGGGACTCTTCTTTGTGTGGATGGCAAGCTTGGTGATTCAGATATGTTGATTCCTTTCTCTGTAACCGACTTTGTGTAACCCTAGTCCCCTCCGGTGTCTATATAAACTGGAGAGTTTAGTTCGTTCATAATCACATAGGCTAGACTTCTAGGGTTTTAGCCATTATGATCTCGTGGTAGATCAACTCTTGTAATACTCATATTCATCAAGATCAATAAAGCACGAAATAGGGTATTACCTCCATCGAGAGGGACCGAACCTGGGTAAACATCGTGTCTCCCGCCTCCTGTCACCATCAGCCTTAGACGCACAGTTTGGGACCCCCTACCCGAGATCCGCCGGTTTTGACATCGACATTGGTGCTTTCATTGAGAGTTCCGATGTGACCTAGAAAATAGGATTGATGGCTCACCTCGTTATCAAGGACAACATCACCTCCGGAGGAGCCCTGGCCTCGGGCCAAACCTTCCGGTTGGGCGGCTTCACTATGACCGCCAGTTCGGCCGTCGGTCCGACAATGACTTCTCGGGTCATCAAAAATCGCCTCCGCGTCAACTCAGAATACTCGAAACAGATGAATCCGACGGAGTTGTCGTCTTTAAACAAACTCCTAGATCACATCGCCGCCTTGGGGGTCGCTACAGACTATGATCAGATTGGGCTTAAACCTGATCAGAGAGAAATTGAATCTCCGTCGATCACCCATCAGATAGCGGTAGTGGAGGAGCAATACAACAACTCTTCCTCTATATTGAGGACGAACTATGTTCGGATTTCCGAGCTCACAGAGCTGGATACCCGTACGCGGGAAGATGTGCCCCGTACTCCAAACCTAGAGTCGGACTATGGGCCTGGAAAATTGGCTGATATCCCAAAGTCCGAACTGTTAAGCTCGGAGGTTTTTAAAACTCCGGATCATGGATTGGGTCAGGATTCGGACTTAAATCCACCCCCCACCCAGATACACGCGATCTTATCCACATCAGACAACAGTCTCAAGAAACAGGCCATCACTTTTGGACAAGATTCCTCCTTGTCAAAGACAAGATCAAAGACTACCGCGATGAAGACGCAATCTCATTATTCTGCAAAAATTGCACAGACGAGGGAATCCTCAATGCCATCAACCGCCGTCACGTATTACACTTGGCTGACTTGGTAACCATAGTACAGAAGTACTGCACAATGGAAAGCGCCTAGAAAACTCAGGCAGCATCTTGGGAGCCACCGGTTCCGACTCAACCCCTCATCCGGACAAAAAGGATGCACCCTCGTCAGTCGCCTGATCAAATAGTAAAAAAAATCGAAGCCCATTACAGGGCGTGGAACCATCCTGGAGGGATGGCTCGATAGGCCATGCAAAATACACACAACACCGGATACCGTACCAACCCACAACCTTAGAGCATGTTGGATACTCCGGCAAGTAGCCAAGAGCGACGAGGATCTCCTCACCAAAAATGCCGTAGAGCAACATCCCATAGAAGACAACAACCCCATGGTATTGACCGTCTTCGAGACTTTTGCCTCAAACAATAGGCGCAAAAGGGCACTCCGCGGCCTCGCTGAAGTCTGCCAAGTCACAGCAATAAATCCTTGGAACGACACGGCCATAACTTTCAATGCCAGTGACGTACCAAAATTCAGAATAGTCCGGGCACCAGCCGCATTGGTCCTCAGTCCGATCGTGGATGGCCTTCGGCTTACCAAAGAGCTCACGGACGGCGGCAGCGGACTAAACCTCATTTACGAGGAAACTCTCAACAAAATGGAAATAGACAGGAGCCGTATTAGGCAAAGTAGCACGACCTTTCGAGGAATCATTCCCAGTCGGGAGGCACAATGCGCAGGAAAAATCACAGTCGATGTGGTATTTGGCACGCCGGAGAATTAACGGTCCGAAGAGATAACCTTTCAAGTGGCTCCTTTCAACAACGGATATTACGCCTTGTTAGGGCGAGATGCATTTGCATGCTTCCAAGCTATACCCCATTACGGTTACATGGAGCTCAAGATGCCCGGGCCCAATGGTATTATCACTCTCGCCAATGATCCGGACATAGCACTCTACGCCGAAAACAAAACCGCAGCCTTGGCCCTCGAGGCATTATCTGAAGTCCTCGCGGCCGAAGATTTAACCACATTGCGGTCCATGATGGATAGGGACGACGTGATCCTGGACAAGCGACCCAAATCCACCTCCTTTAAACTAGCAGACGAAATAGTCAAATTCCAAGTCCACCCGACGGACCCCAAGAAGACAACATCCATCGGGGCACAACTGGACCCAATGGTTGATGCCGCACTGCGAGTGTTCCTACATGAAAACTGGGACATATCCGCCTAGCACCCTTCCGATATGCCAGGGATCCCATGCAGGCTGGCCAAACATAGCCTCAATATATTGAAGGGATATAAACCGGTCAAGCAAACACTGCGGCGCTTTTCAGAACCCAAACGACAAGCTATGGGGGAGGAGCTAGCCAAGTTACTCGAGATCGTATTCATCAAAGAAATAAAACACCCGGACTGGCTAGCAAATCTGGTGATGGTACCAAAAAGGATAAATCCTGGCGCCTATGTGTCGACTTCAAAGACCTCTACAAGGCCTGCCCTAAAGATCCCTTCCCCCTCCCCCGCATCGATCAGATTATCGATGCTACCGACACGACTCACTGTGTTCCCTCGACACATACTCCGGATACCATCAAATCAAGATGAAGGAGTCCGATCAAGTCGCAACGGCATTCATAACCCCATACGGGCCTTTCTGGTTCAACACTATGCCCTTCGGGCTAAAAAACGCCGGTGCCACCTAGCAACACATGATTCAAACTATCCTGGAGAAACAATTCGACAAGACAATTGAAGCTTACGTGGATGACGTAGTCATCAAAACTAGGCATGTCGAGTCATTAATAGACGTTCTGCAACTCACATTCGACAACCTCCAAACATATGACATCAAGCTCAATCCAGAAAAGTGTGTTTTCAGTGTTCCCACCAGAAAACTACTGGGCTTCATCGTTTCCAATAGGGGAATAGAGGCGAACCCAGATAAAATCCGAGCTTTGTCACAGTTGGCTACGCCAATAGACCTCAAACAAGTCCAAAACCTATCCGGATGTGTGGCGCTCTAAGCCACTTTATCTCCAGACTAGGAGAAAAGGCGTTGCCACTCTATTGCCTTCTCCGACGCACTGATCACTTCTAGTGGACTGACGCGGCAACGGCCGGACTAGAAGAAATAAAGGCTCTTGTAGCAAGCAACCCAATCCTGGCCATGTCGAACGCCGGCGAACCCATGTTATTATACATATCAACCACACACCAAGTCGTAAGTGCGGTGCTCGTCGTCAAATGATAGGAGGACGGACACAAATTCCCGCTTCAGAAGCCGGTATACTACGTATCCCTGTCCTCACACCATGCAAATCCCGGTACCCTCATTACCAAAAAATAGCATACGCAGTCTTCATGGCATCACGGAAGCTACGACACTACTTTCAAGAGTGCTCAATAACGGTGGCCTCCGAGGTACCACTCAATGACATAATAAACAACTGTGACGCTATGGGCCGGATCGCCAAGTGGGCCATTGAGCTCCTCCCATTCGACATAACATACAAACCGTGCCTGGCCATTAAATCTCAAGTACTGGCCGACTTCGTCGCTGAATAGACAGAGGCCGAACTCCCTAAAGAGTACGACACATATTCCAACTGGGTCATGCACTTCGACAGCTCCAAAATGTTGGCAGGCTTAGGAGCAGGCGTTGTCTTAACATCCCCCACTGGAGATACAGTTCAGTACGTACTCCAAATATTATACACAGACTCCAACAATGCAGCCGAATATGAGGCCTTGTTGCATGGTCTTCAGATGGCTGTATCCATGGGCATACAACGCCTAAAGGTGCGCGGGGATTCCAACCTCGCAATATCCCAAATAAATGGAGATTTTGATGCCAACGATCCGAAGATGGTGGCTTACCGTAATGCTGTTCTCAAAATGTCGGCTCGGTTCGAGGGGCTCGAGTTTCACCATGTGGCTCGAGAAAGTAATCAAGCAGCGGATGTCCTTGCTTGCATTGGCGCGAAGCACGACCCAGTCCCACCTAACATCTTTAAAAGGCTTTTCAAGCCATCTGTGGTGTGGCAAGGAGAGAGCGGCAAGACCAATCCGGAGACGACTATAACCCCAGATTCCTAACACACGGACATCATCGGGGGCTCAGCCACCAAAATTACACCGTCGGCCCATCTCATTATGGCAGTCATTGCCCCATGGAACGAACCATTCTTGGCCTACCTAGATAGGTGAGAACTCTCTGAGGATCAGAATGAGGCACGCTGCATTGTGCGGTGCTCTAAAGCCTACAAATTTCACGAGGGAGAACTCTACAAGAAAAGCGCTACCGGAGTACTTCAAAGATGTATCTCCGAGGAAGAAGGGCGGCAGCCCTTGGCTGAAATTCATGCCAGTCTCGATGGGCACCACGCTGCGACTCGGACCCTTGTAAGCAAGGCCTTCCGTATAGGTTTCTATTGGCCGACGACCCAAGCAGACGCACATGACATTGTCCAATATTGCTTCGGATGCCAGTTTTTCGCCAACCAAAGCCATATGCCACCCATCACTCTACAAACAATGCCCATCACTTGGCCTTTTGCGGTCTGCGGGCTTGATATGGTCGGACCTCTTAAAGGAGGAAGCCAAAAGAAAAAAATATCTGTTGGTCATGGTGGATAAATTCACTAAGTGGATAGAGGCCAAACCAGTTAAAACGGCCAAAGCCGGACCAGTGATAGACTTCATATCTGGCGTTGTGCACCGTTATGGTGTTCCGCACAACATCATCACTGACAATGGCTCCAATTTCACAACCGACGAGGTGAAAACCTGGTGTGCCAATCTGGGCATTAAGCTCGATTACGCCTCCGTCTATCACCCACAAACCAATGGTCAAGTTGAACGAGCCAATGGTCTTATTATGAGCGGCACTAAAACCAAACTAGTGCGGTCTTTGAAAGAATCAGACAGGCACTGGGTTGAGGAGCTTGAGTCCGTACTCTGGGGGCTGCGAACCACGCCCAATTGCTCTACCGGATATACACCTTTCTTCATGGTGTACGTCGCAGAGGTTGTGTTACCCTGCGACATTATTCATGAGTCACCTCGAGTGCGTATGTATGAAGAGAGAGAGGTCGAGCTTGATCGGCAGGACAACTTAGATGCCATGGAGGAGGAGCACGACGTCGCAAAAGCCCGTTCCACATTTAATCAACAACATGCCTGCAGATATCAAAGCAGAGAAGTACGGGCCAAGACTTACAATGTTCGCGAACTCGTTCTACGATTGCCAGAGAAGAAAAAGGACAAACTCAAGCCCAAGTGGGAGGGTCCCTTCAATTTCGACAAAGTCCTAACCGGAGGAGCGTACCGCCTGCGTGATGCATCAGACAATCGCCTAGAGCCGAACCCATGGAATGCGGCCAGACTCCGAAGATTCTATGCCTAGCATCGGACTTTTCGTTCGTTTCCTTTTTCCCTCCTATTTCAATTATTTATTTTCCTCTATTTTCACTTTTTTTAAGCTTTAAAGCTCTCGTGCGGCTAAACCGTACCCCTACGACGCACACATTCTCAAAAATGTACGTCAATTATACCTAGGGGCTTCTTGAACAGAAGCTTATTATTATTTTCCGAGCATCGAGCTCACCACATATGTGTATTTTCCGTGTATGTACCTTTTCTTCGCCATTATATGCATCGATATGACTTAAGTTTTGGCCAGGCTAGGTTGCCTGGTTCCTGTGCTTATGCCCTACATTCCCGTTAGTTCGGCTAGGGCATAAAGGGAGCACCTCTGCGATTGTTACTGTCGGGTCATCTGGATGTGTACCTCAGACTGGGTGAAGCCAAAAGCTAGCGTTCTTAAGGGAATATTCGGTCGGCGGACTAAAGATGTTTTTTACTTGTTACACTATGAACCCCCAGTTTTTATGTATGCTGTGATTTTTCAATCACTGTTTGGACATGCACGTTAACGCATGCTGACCTAGGGAAAGGAACCCTTAACGGAACTATTCTCTCTGGAAGATGTTTGTTATGATAAAAAATGTAATATCACATAGCGAGACAGATACTTGTCTGTTCAAGCAACTATGACCCCTACGCCTGGTTTTCAAGCATACCCCGGTATACATTACCGAGCGGGTATTAAAAAACACTCCGCACCTTCGGGTCCAGAGGTGGAAGCGAAAAGGTCCGCCATGGCAATCGTTTTACAATCCGGCTAAGGACAAAATTTTCAATTTAAGTACATAGTCACTTGGACTCAAAACTTCTTTCTCTATGCCATCCACCAAGCTATCTAGCCTACAATCTTGTTGGGAATATTTGGTGGCTACTTGTACCTGGTCATATACCAAACTAACGGGAATTTATTTTCCATCTGACCCTAGAGGTCTGACCCGAGCCATGTGATTAGGATCGAGCTTGGTATACCTTGTTTTCACCATGGCCCAGGCCTCTCGGACACCTTCCCGGCAGGCCGATATCTTCCATAATCGGAAGCGCCGCCGCTCCCTTGAATAGTTGTACAAGCTCCTCCATACTTCCTGGAGGGGAGTCAGATGGCCATAAAGCCTTGGCAATACTTTGCATCGTCTACCGAGCTCTCTCATGCATTTGCGACAGCTCTTGTAGCAGGTCGCCCGAAGATCCTGACATCTCCTCTTCGGGACGGTCGGTCAGCACACCTACCGGCATAACTCTGTCAGTTCCTTTACTCGCCGAACTACGTAAAGGTAAGTTTGAAAACATACTAAATATGCCGCCTCGTAGCCTCTTATTCTCCTTCACGGAGTCAGCGAGCTGGGCCTGAACATCTTTTAGTTCCATGCCCAGCTCGGTGTTGGAATCCTGGAGTTTGCTTTTCTCCTTCCTGACCCGGGTCAGCATATGTTCGCTCGTGGCCAGTTGGCTTTGAGCTTCTGAACCTACCGCTTGTGCGACTTCCGGTGCCTCTCCTGGATGATCTGACGACTCTGCCATAAGATATGCACTTGCATTAATAATCCTGGTATATGATTATGTTTTCTCGATAGAGGGGAACCTTACCGGACACTGCCTTCTTAGATTTCTCCAATTCGGCGGTAGCAGCAGCTAGCTTGGTCGGACACTTTTTTAGCGCTTGAGACATCATGATGTTCTTCTCTGTAAGCTCCTGGTTGTACAATGATCCTTAAATCAGTTGTGCCAACTGTTTCAAGTCTCGGGGGCTACTGGTATATGATTATCATATTTGTAAAAATGTGTACTTAACCACATATCTTTCAAATATTGATCTGTGGCCCTGGTAAGCCCATCTCGAGCAGCTCGGATGTATGCATCACCCGAGCGGAAGGCGTTGAATGCCTCTTCTGAAAAACCAGGGTCACGAAGAGCGGCCCATCGGCGCCGATGATTCATGGCGCTTTCCACTTCAGAGTTTGTGACGGATACATCATCTGAATCCTCTGCAAAAGGACAATTCAGTGCTACTCTCGCGCCAGCCTCAGTCCTTGGGACAGGGTTGAAAGGGCTAGTTATCGACTAGAGGGGGGTGAGTAGGCGATTTTTATGAAAGTCTTCAAAACATGGGAGTTTCAAAGACAAATAGTAGAAACAACACTATTCGTATGCAGCGGAAGGTAGACTACACTAGACAGGCCATAGTCAAGTATTCAATGAAGTGAAAGCACGAAGACTATTAGCAGCTAGGTAGAAAGGATTAGGATGGAAGATAGTATGAAGCCAATCAAGACAGGTAGTCAAACAGTGAAGTCAAACAGATTATGCAAGTAGGTAATGACTTCATGAAGACAAACTATAAGTGAAGAGAAATGAGAGATAGAACCAGTAGCTTCAAGAGGACAGGGATTTGTTCGACCAGTTCCAGTTGCTGTGACAACTATACGTCTGGTTAGGGAGGCTGAGATTCAACTCAGAAGACCGTGTCTTTACCTTATTCCCCTTGAGCTAAGGACACCTAGTCCCCGCCCTATCACTTTGGTAAGTCTTCAAGGTAGACTTCCAAACCTTCACAGACTTTGTTCACTGGCAATCCACAATGACTCTTGGATGCTCAGAACGTGACGCCTAACCGGCTGGAGGATTCACAGTCCTCAAGTGTAATAAGTCTTCAGATCACGCGGACAGAAAGACTTCAGTGATGCCAAACACTCCTTGGGCTCTGGGTGTTTTGGGCTTTGTCCTCGCAAGGATTCTCTCTCTCAAAGGCTTCAGAGGTGGGTTGCTCTCAAACGACAAAAGCCGTATCTAATTCTGAGCAGGCACCAATTTATGGTGTAGGGTGTGGGCTATTTATAGCCAGTGGCAATCCGACCTGATTTGCCCAAAATGACCCTGGTTCACTAAGGAACTGACATGTGTCGCAACGGTCAGATTTCAAACACATGCGATAGCTTGACTTCGGCTACAAGTAAAGCTGACTTATCCAACTCTGGATAAGATTTGCTCTCATTGTCTTCACTCGAAGACATAGGATTTGGTTGAGCATCACTTCAGTCACTCTGACTTTGTTCACTTGGACCCCACTTAACAGTGCGGTGGTTCCTATGACTCAACAAAGAAGAAAAGGAAACAACAAAACAACTAAGTCTTCGCGCTCCATAGTCTTAACTCAATGTCTTCTCGTGTCATAGTCTTCTATGTGAATATCTTCACAGACCACCATTGTCTTCAATGTCTTCACACATTTTTAGGGGTCATCTCCGGTAGGTAAACCGAATCAAAGAGGGACTACTACCTGTGTTATCCTGCAATTCTCACAAACACATTAGTCCCTCAACCAGGTTTGTCGTCAATATTCCAAAACCAACTAGGGGTGGCACTAGATGCACTTACATTCTCCCCCTTTTTGGTGATTGATGACAAACTGGTTGAAGTTTTCAACGGGGATAAAAGTATGTGAAATTGTAAAGGATTGCGGCATTGTCTTCATAAGCGGCAAAAGGCTCCCCCTGAAGATGTGCATATAAATGTTTTGCGTTGGAATGCAAATGCACATGGCAGGTTGTACTTGTGGAGATCCTCTTCACCATATGAAGACAATACATCATGCATGAACAGATATACAGGAAAAATGACATGCATAATGAAAAATGGACGTCTGCGGAATGAGTTCACGCGGGATTTATCGTCCCATCACACAGAATAGCAGAAAAAGTAGTAGACGACCATCAAGTTTAAGTGTTACAACTCAAAGAACCAAATGTATCAAAACGAGAGTTGTAAGCACTAGGAAAAACGTATATCAACCACCCATCAGGACCCGCTTGAAGACTATCAACATATGCTTCTCCCCCTTTTGTCAGTAAGGACCAAAAAGGTTTGAAGACATAGTCGCTACTCATTCCCATGAGGAGTAGGTGAAGCAGCAGGGTCGTCGTTGAGGTTTGGTGGTGCAGAAGAACTTGGTGCAGTGTCGACACGCGTTGAGGTTGGAGGTGGTGAGGTAGCATCATCTGTGTCATCCAAGACTCTGGCATTCACAGTTGCTGTGGCGGAGGAGTACTCTAAATCTTCAAGAGATAGGGTTCAATGTAAGACAACATTCCTTGGAGGAGTGGAGTCGAACTTGAATCTCTCAGTGACGCCATCGTCTTGAAGATCAGCTTCAGCACTTAGCAATGCCAGACTCTTCCAGGATCTCCGACAGGTTTCATGAGTGACAAAGGCATTCTTTGTAGCAAGATTGCGAATGCGACTAACATCCACCAAGAGGCTTTGCATTTGACGCTTCATCCAGTAATGATGCTTGTCATGCTTTTGATGCAAGGCCACGAGAAGCTCTCGGTCATTCAGCACACGAGAGCGCTTCCGAGGCCTTGGAGCAATGGTGCTTTCAGTGGCTTCAGGGCATGCACGGCGAGTGTTGCCGGCCAGTGGATAAACACGAGAAGCAACCTGAATACCTTCAACATGTTGGGAAAAGCTCTGACAATCTACATTGTGAAGATATAGTGCTTCCTTGGCAGGCTTTGGGTAAATGGCTTCAATGGACATATCAACCTCTGGTAAAAATATGAGATGGTTACAAGCAGAGGGCTGATAGTCAATGGCAGAGTGGAGCTTGATCAGACGCATAATCCAAGGAGCATAGAATTTCAGACCAAAAATGTCAGAACCAGATGCAGCAAACTGGCAAATGAAGAAATCCTGAGTATTGAAGCTTTTGCCATTTAGAATGTAGAAGACCAATGTCTTCATTGCACCTTCAAGCTTTGCTGAGGAGGAATGCCCTTTGATGGGCCATAGAGTTCGCCTAATGATATGATAGATAGTGCGGTGCAGATACTCTAGGTCTTCAACAAGGAATTCCTTGGGATACTCAGCATCCTGGGGCAGTGGCTTCATCATACTAAGCATCTGACTCATGTTGGGCTCTGGCTTCTGAAAGATGCTCTCCAATGCATCGCGGTGAAGCTGACAACTAGGTTCATACAGTTCGCCTGGAGTGGAGAGGCCGGTAAGCTCAATGAGATCAAAGTCTTTGTCTTCATGATGAATGTTGCCTGTCATCCACTCAAGGACCCATGTCGTTGTCTCCCTATTGTAGCCGCGAATGTGGAGGGTAGCATAAAATTGCAGGAGAAGCTCTTCATTCCAATGTTCCTTGTCGGTGACAAACTGCAGAAGGCCAGCGTCATGAAAGCAGTCAAGGGCTTCTTCTAGGCAGGGCAGACCAGCAATGGCTTCAGTGTCCAGACGCATATGAGGAAATATGCGCTCCTGATTGTATGGAATACAGGAGTAGTAGCTGCGCTGCTGATAGCTCCAGAACCGATCTGATGATATTCTTGGCTTGGAATATGGGTTCTTGCCAGTATCGAAGAAGGTGTTGTGTGCAATGAAGCCATTAACATTGAACGATCCTGGTGCATATGCAGTACCTGGAAACCTGGGCAACCTGGGCTTTGGCTTCTGAACCTGAGGCCTATGCTCCACATGATAATCAAACTAGGGACCAGGAGCAGCCGGAGGAATCAGAATTGGCAATCTGAAAGGAACAAGTTCACCTTGATAGAATGCATGCTCAATAGTGTGTGGCCTTGGTGGCAGTACAGGAGCAGAGGCATTGGTAGAGGCGTCAGGCTGCACATTGGATGCAGGTGCAGCATTGGCTTCATTCACAGTGTTGACTTGATGCGCCACATTGGCTTCAGTCATGACAACGTCATTGGCTTCAGTGGCATTGTTGGTGGCTGCCTCAGTATTCTCAACCTCCACTTGAGGAGCTGGAGGGTCGGGCACAGATACGTTCTCCTCGAGAACAACTTCTTGGGTGGTAGGGGAAGTAGCAACATGCTCTTCTTCTTGTTTTTCTTCGGCTGATGCAGCTAATTGTCTTCAGCAACATTTGCTTCAGACGAGGGAACCGTCACAGAAGGATTATCTTCAGGGAAAACTTGACGTGCCACTGAGTTAGACTGGTTTGAGTCTTCTTATGTGATGGTGGTCATGGAGACAGAGGGCTTGAGACCTTTGCGAAGCCGTTGAAACACGGGCGACAACGGACTGGTGAGGGTGTGGTCTCCATGTAATTATCATCATTCACCAATGCACTGGTGCTTGCGCTGGTGGAGGACGGGGTGTACTTGGTGAATCTTGACTTGGAGTTGCTGGTTGGGGGTGATCAGCCCATGCGGCATCCTGTGTGATTGGCGTCAAAGGACGACCAATACTGATGGGTTTGCTGTTCGTGTGAATAGGTGATGATACTATGGGGCACTAGATCTGAGGAAGGACTTCATCATGTTCTACATTGTCTTGAGGACCAATGTCTTCAGTCGCAATGGGTTCAACGACTGGAACTTCTTGAGCTTCAGGAGCCTCTATGGAAGCAGGCTTATGAACAATCAACTGACGCTCTTGATTTTCAGATGGAGGGGGAGCAAAAGCAATGGGTTCAACAACGAGGGGCTCTTTGGGAGCAGCCCGGTCTCTCTTCTTTGTCTTCCTCTTCTTCAGGGGTGGTGCATCATCTGTGGTGTTCTTGGTTTCACGCTTTCGGGCTTCGGCTTCAGCTGCCTTGGTTTTCTTCTATTCTGAAGCTGCTCTAGAGGCCTTAGGCTTCGAGCCTGTCATGCTGGCTGGGAAGACAATGCGAGGTTCTTCCCGCCATAGAGCTTCAGTTGGGGCCACAACAGACTTCTTCTTGGCAGCCATCTTGGGGTCAATGCCTGGACGCCCAAGAGCCTTGCGCTTTTCAGCTTCATTGTATGCTTGAACACACTTGGCAGCAAGATTCTTCATGCGTTCTCTTGAGCCTTTGGCTTCTTCACACTTCTTTCGAAATGCTTCCTTGAGGTCATTCAGCATGGGTTTGAATTTCTAAACATCAGCCACACTGAGCTTGGACACATGCTTCTTGAACTGTTCCTTCTCAAAATCAATCTTGTGCTTCAGTTCAACAATTCGCTGAGCCAGAGCCAGCTCAGGAGCAATTACGCCTTGAAAGGAGACGTTGATGCCAATGGGGAGTTGAAGATCATCAAAGCTGAGATCCTGATTCTCGAACCATTCATCAATGAAATTGTGCAAGATATTCACATCGAAGAGGGGCAGATCATTGAAGATCTCCGCCTCTTGCTTGCTCTTGATCAGCTACTGGAGAGCATCATTTCCAAATTCTTAATCTGAAGACAAATCAATGGCTTCAGATTCATTCCTCAGAACGACAACTGGTGTCAGAGCTTGACTGTGTCGCTGTACAGGTTTCTTCTATGGCTTCTCACGCTTCTTGAGCTTCTTGAAGATGCGAGAGAGATCTTCAAAGGTGTTACTGGGAGCAGGAGGGGCAGTTGCCAATGGCTTCACTCGAGAAGCTTTTGGTGCAGTAATGGGTTTGGAATCCTTAGCTTTCTTCTGCTTCTGCGTCTTAGGAGGAAGGGCTGGCGCATCATCAGTGTCAGCATCATCATCAGTATGATCCACATTTGCACCTTGAACGATGATGTGTGCGAGGAGGCCTTCAAAGTTGTAGAAGGGACCGATCATGTTTTCATTGGCTTCACGGGTGCCATCTTCCCGTGGAAAGGACAAACCAGGGTTGAAGTCAAGTCCGAAAGCCTTCTTGTTCTTCGCAGCTGAGTCTTTGGCGAACTGGTAGTTGCTCTTGAACAGATGGTCTTCACGGCACCACAGCAGAGAAGAAGGGTCAGCATTCTCTGGCCGTGGTCTGTGAATCATGCACGGATAGAATTCTCGTTGAATGGCTTCAGGAAGGGACTGAGGTTGAAGATTTTTGTACACAATATCTCCCCAGGGACCTTTGATGGCATTCTTCTCTTCATACTCTTCTATGACGAAGCGGTACTTGAACCATTCCTCTTCCCAATATCTTCTAATCCACTGGATTCGATTCTTGCGACTTGTATAGGTTTCCTCAGGGTCGGTTTTATACAGCTCATGCAAATCTGGAGGCAAATCCTTGGAGGTGTTCCCACGGTGCTGTCTGCCTCCCTTTCTTGCTGATTTCTCAGTGGCCATGAAGCTTAATCTGAAAGGCTTCAGTACTTGGAAGGGCTTCAGACGACTGGCCAAACAAGAACTGGCTTCAGGTGAATTGATGTGACTCTGCAAGAATTCTGCAAATGAGTGCAGACTATGAGAACCAAGGGATTCTCCCACGGACATGAACCTGTGACATCATTAGAGGTGCGAGGGAAGGGGAAGATGTCATATGCATTCTCAAATGATTTTGAAGATAAATCAGTTTGAAGACATTGACCTCATAACGCAAAGACATTCACTTATTTGATGCGAGTTGGTTCCATAGTTGTACAAATCCAAGAATAAGTACAAGTGAGGAATCTAACTTGTAACGAAACATAAGTGAATAGACTAGGCAGAGTATGAGATGCAGAAAGAGATAGATTCAACTTGGATATCTAGAAACCACTTTTGGTAAAGAAGGATGAATCTATCAGATCAAAAAGACGGTAAAAAGAGAGTTTTAATTACCACAAGAAGAACTGCTAGACGGAGGGGGAGTTGAGGCCGAGCAGTTCAATCTCCCGTGCCCTAACTTGGCGACGAGAGATAGCTATGGCGGCGGCGGAGAAGATGAGGTCCGCGGCCAGCGTGAGGACGGCGTCGGAGAAGTCGCAAAAGCTAAGCACTTCGTCGCCGGCATCGTCGAGAGCTAGCGGTGGCGCTAGGGTTTTCGGGAGGTGGCGAGGTGGAAGAAGAATTTTTGACCGTGATGGGATGTGTATTTATAAGGAAAGGGACAACACAGTGTAATTACGCAGGTTCCCCTGGTGATTCGCATTTGAATGACACGTGGCGTGCATGCAACTCCTTGGTAGTTGTTCCATGTTCCCACGCACGCCAGGATTGTCGAGGCGGTCATTCCGAATTCGTCGGATTTCCGGTAATAAAGATAGTGCATTTAAAAACAGACATAAATGTTTATCAGATTGACTTCAGCTGACAAGGTTCAGTGAAGACAATCGACAGTTTCCAATAGAATGCATATGATTTGGACGGATAGAGTTGAGGTAGAAGCATAGATAGGTTAGGGTCCGATCAAATTCACTTAGATCAAAAGATTCAACAAGAAGTCATAGCTATAAGTGAATGATGTGGAGGACAGAACACAAGTAGTATACAACTAGTTTAAGGCCAAATCAACCATATGAAGATAAACTTGAATACAAGTCAGAAATGAAGACAAATCAGTTATGAAGACTGTGCAAACATAACGCCAAGAGAAACACTTCAAACAAAATTTTGGTGGTGGCGTTACCCACCGTATAGGAAGTATTAGACCCAGACACGGCGCACAATTATCGTGGTGCTCCGAAGTCAAATTCCGCATTAATGTATTCACACTTAGAGTGTATGTCTTCATTGATTGAAGATATACGTTACTTTGTGTGTTGTACATCTAAGTCATCAAAATGCATAAGTGTTAGGACGTGTGTCCCATTCACAGGACATTTGAGGATTCCAAGATATTTAGCTCACACCACAACTTGCAAAACCTTTTCTCATCCAAGGGCTTTGTGAAAATATCTGCCAATTGCTCTTCAGTGTTGACGTGAATGATATCAATATCTTCCTTCATAACATGATCTCTGAGGAAGTGATGACGAATCTCAATGTGCTTTGTCTTCGAGTGCTGAACTGGGTTGTTGGCGATCTTGATGGCACTCTCATTGTCGCAGTAGAGAGGCACATTCTTCAGGCGTATACCATAGTCCTTGAGAGTTTGCTTCATCCAGAGAAGCTGAGCACAGCAAGATCCAGCAGCAATGTATTCGGATTCAGTAGTGGAGAGAGAT
Source organism: Triticum aestivum (assembly GCF_018294505.1). Taxonomy (NCBI): domain Eukaryota; kingdom Viridiplantae; phylum Streptophyta; class Magnoliopsida; order Poales; family Poaceae; genus Triticum; species Triticum aestivum. Next base: position 626,341,386 of record NC_057795.1, read on the forward strand.
ACACAGTTCTGCTTCTTTGAAGACCAACAGACAAGAGATCGTCCCAGAAAGTGACATGTGCCTGATGTGGACTTGCGATCTACCTTGTCACCAGCATAATCAGCATCTGAGAATCCAACTAGATCAAACTCTGAGGCCTTTGGATACCATAATCCTAGTGTTGGGGTGTAAGCCAAATATCAATGAATTCGCTTCACAGCTAAGTGATGCGATTCCTTTGGTGCCGCTTGGAATCGGGCACACATGCAAACACTAAGCATTATATCTGGCCTAGATGCACATAAGTAAAGAAAAGAACCAACCATGGAGCGGTATACCTTTTGGTCGAACTCTTTACCAATGTCGTCGGGACCCAGATGACTTTTGGTTGGCATTGGCGTCGTGTAACCTTTGTAGTCTTGCATTCCAAACTTCTTCAGGCAATCTTTGAGATATTTTTCTGGAGATATGAAGATACCATTGCGTTGTTATCAAATTTGGAGACCCAGAAAGAACTTCAGTTCACCCATCATGGACATCTGATACTGTTCTTGCATCATGTGACCAAACTCATCACTGTATTTCTTGTTGGTGCAGCCGAAGATAATGTCATCCACATAGATTTGGCACACAAACAGTTCACCATCATATGTCTTCGTGAAGAGCGTGGGATCTAGTGAGCCAGGTTTGAAGCCTTTGCTCTTCAGGAAGTCTTTGACCGTATCATACCAAGCTCGAGGGGCTTGTTTGAGGCCATACAGTGCCTTGTTGAGCTTGTAAACCATATCAGGATGTTTTGGATCTTCAAAGCTAGGAGGTTGTGCAACATATACTTCTTCTTCTACCTTTCCATTGAGAAAAGCACTCTTCACATCCATATGATACAGGAGGATGTTGTTATGATTTGCATAGGCAAGCAGTATGCAAATGGCTTCAAGCCTTGCCACAGGAGCAAAAGTTTCATCAAAGTCAATCCCTTCCACTTGAGTGTAGCCTTGTGCAATGAGACGACCTTTGTTTCTGACCACTTGACCATGTTCATCTTGCTTGTTGCGATATATCCATTTGGTGCCAATGATAATATGCTTCCGAGGACCAAAACACTTGACCAGTTCCCACACATTATTCAGCTCGAACTGTTGAAGCTCTTCTTGCATAGCTTGAATCCATTCAGGTTCCATGAAGGTTTCGGTGACTTTCTTGAGTTCTGAGATTGAGACGAATGCAAAATGTTCAAAGAAATTGGTGAGTTGTGTTGCTCTTTGTGTGGCTCTTGAACGAGTGAGCGGACCAGGTGCATTGAGGCTATCGATCATCTTCTCAATCTGTACTTCATTTGCAACACGAGGATGAGCAGGACGAAGATTTTGTTCATTCTGATCAATGTCATCATTTGGAGGATTATCTTCAGGATGAGCATTGTCTTCAGGTTGAGTCTAAGCAGAAACGATCAGTTCTTCTTCAGTCTGATTCTCAGAGGGTATGATTTCTCCAATTCCCATTTGCTTGATTGACTCGCTAGGGGATAATTCATCTAGCACATTTGGCAGGTGCTCTCTTTGTGAGCCGTTAGTCTCATCGAACCGCACATCCACAGTTTCAACCACTTTATAGTGAAAGAGGTTGAAGACTATGTAGGAGTGTGAATCCTTTCTGTAACCAAGCATGAAACCTTCATGTGCTTTCGGTGCAAATGTGGAAGTGTGATGTGGATCCTTGATCCAGCACTTAGCACCAAATACTCTGAGGTAACTTATGTTTGGCTTCTTACCAGTTAGGATCTCATAGGAGGTTTTCTTCAGAAGCTTGTGAAGATAAACACGGTTAATGACGTGGCATGCAGTGTCAATGGCTTCAGGCAAGAACTTCTGTGGAGTCTTGTACTCATCAAGCATCGTTTGTGCCATCTCAATAAGAGTTCTGTTCTTGCACTCTGCGATGCCATTCTGCTGAGGTGTGTAAGGAGCAGAGAACTCATGAGTGATACCCATGGTATCCAAGTACAGGTCCAGGCCGGTGTTCTTGAACTCAGTGCCGTTGTCGCTTCTGATGTGCTTGATCTTGACACCATAGTTCATCATGGCACGGTTGGCAAAGCGTCTGAAGACATCCCGCACTTCAGTCTTGTAGAGGATTATATGCACCCAAGTATATTGAGAGTAATCATCAACAATGACGAAACCATAGAGGCAAGCAGTAGCATTGAGAGTAGAGTAGTGAGTAGGGCCAAATAAGTCCATGTGCAGCAGCTCGAAGGGTTGATACGTGGTCACGATTGTCTTCGAGGGATGCTTGGCTCTTGTCATCTTTCCGGCTTCGCAGGCGCCACACAGATGATCCTTCTTGAACTTGACGCCTTCGATGCCCACAACATGGTTCTTCTTCACGAGAGTGTGCAAGTTCCTCATATCAGCATGCCCTAGCCTTTGATGCCAAAGCCAGCATTCTAAAGCGTTTGCTAGAAGACATACGGCCATATGTGGTCCTGCTGAGAAATCTACCATATATAGATCATCTTTTCGATATCCTTCAAAGACTAGAGATTTGTCAGATTCCATCAGTAAAAGGCAGCGAAATTTTCCAAATAGCACAATCATGTTTAAGTCACAAAGCATTGAGACAGACATTAAGTTGAAACCAAGGAATTCAACAAGCATCACTTTATCCATGTGCTGATCCCTTGATATTGCAACTCTACCTAGACCCAATACCTTGCTTTTACCAGTGTCAGCAAATGTGATGTGGCTCTTGTCTGATGGATGTAGCGTTGAGTCCATCAGAAGACTTCAATCACCAGTCATGTGATTAGTGCATCCACTGTCCATAATCCATTCTGAAGCATGATGTATCATAGCCTACAGTGCAGTTTGGGGGATAGGCTTCACCAAGCGAGTTGTGAAGCAGAAACATTTGACGAACAAGTGGAACATGGAAATTCAGGTCTTGGTTAGGATAGATAGGATGAGTATCAAGAAAATCTAAGTGAAATACATAGTAAGACCATTTGGGCATTTTATCTTGTGCCCAACAAGATTTTTAAGGTCTCCAGCATTAGCTTTGGACGCCTTTGATTTCCGGCTGGAGACCTTTCCCCACAAAAGAGAGTTAAGTTTTCTTAACCACCCACATCTTCAGGGGTGGCTTAGAAGCAATGAGTCTAAGTGCAGTATCTGAGAACTTCGGCTTCGGAGCCCTAGTAAATAGCCTTGCAGGGGGTGAATGATACTCATATGAATAAGCAGAAAAGTTCTTGGTTCTATGAACATAGAGGTTTAATGAAACACGCTCATATTTATGGGTCTGAGTATGATTTCCCTACAAAACATTGACGTTAGGGTGACTCAGATGAGTCCTCGGTCTATATGAAGCTTTTGGAACATATGAAGCCTTTGGTATGGGGTTTGTCTTCTTCACAGGTGGTGTCATGATGACATTCACTGGAACATTCTCAAGACAGCTTTTGGGTACCCATATCTTCTTCATAGGTGGTTCATTCCTGCAGTTAGTACCAACATACCTGGCAAACACTTCGCCATTCTGATTCTTAAACAATTTATAGTTTGCATCAAAGGATTCATCAATGATAATAGGGTTAGCACAAATGAAACCAGATAAGGTGGATGGATCTACTGGAAGTTCCTTTGCAGCAACCCAGGTGGTTTTGGGGTATTGCTCAGGCTTCCAGTATGACCCATCAACATTCATTTTTCTTTCTAACCCAACTCCCTCTTTTCTAGGGTTTCGGTTCAGAATCTGCTTTTTGAGGACATCACATAATGTTTGGTGCCCTTTGAGGCTTTTGTACATCCCTGTCTCAAGCAGTGTCTTCAACCTGGCATTCTCATTAGCAATAGTAGTGGTATCCTCAACAGAGGGGTTAGTTACCACATCAGCAGTTGAAGATATCTCAACAATAGTTGCAGTGGAACATTCAGCAATAGAGGCAACATTATCACGCTCAATGCATTTTAGACATGGTGGTTCAAATCCTTGCTGAGCGAAACTGATCTGTTGAGCACGGAGTGACTCATTTTCCTGTTGAAGATCTTCATGATCCGATCTCAATTTCTCAAGTTCTTGCTTCCTTTGAAGATAATCATAGGAGAGCTTTTCATGAGATGTTGAGAGATTTTCATGACAACCTTCAAGTTACTGGTACTTAACATGAAGATTTTTTGTGTCTTCAATTAAGGACTGAGTCTTAGTCATTTCCGCGTCCAACGGGTCATCACTTTTGTATAATAGTTTTTGAATATGTTCCATAGCTTTATGTTGTTCAGTTGCAATTTTAGCAAGTTTTTTGTAGCTAGGTTTGGATTCACCATCAGAGTCATCTTCACTTGATGTTTGAAAGTAAGCATCGCGAGAGTTTACCTTGGCACCACGTGCCATGAAGCAGTAGGTGGGAGTCGAGTCATTCTCGTCATCAGCGTTGGTGACGGAGCCATTGTCTTCAGTGTTGAAGATGGACTTGGCGACGTAAGCTGTACCTAGAGCCAGACTTGCGACACCAGAGTCGGACTCCTCCTCAGACTCCACCACTGCCTCCTCAGAAGCAGACTCCTCCTCTGAATCCATTTCCTTGCCAACAAAAGCACGTGCCTTGCCTGATGAGCTCTTCTTGTGTGATGAAGACTTGGAGGAAGATTTGGAAGAAGACTTTGAGGATTTCTTCTTCTTCTTATCATCAGAATCATATTCTTTGCTCTTCTTCTTCTTCTTCTCATTGTCCCACTGTGGACATTCAGAGATGTAGTGGCCAGGTTTCTTGCACTTGTGACAGGTTCTTTTCTTGTTGTCACGGGTGGGAGCTTCATCATCCCTTGAGCTGGATCGTGAAGACTTTCTGAAGCTTTTCTTCCTAATGAACTTCTGGAACTTCTTCACAAGCATAGCAAGCTCCTTTCCAATATCTTCAGGATCACCGGAACTGCAGTCAGATTCTTCTCCAGATGAGGAAGCAGCAGCCTTTGCCTTCAAAGCGCGAGTTCGGCCATAGTTGGGGCCATAGATATCTCGTTTCTCAAATAGCTGGTACTCATGTGTATTGAGCCTCTCAAGTATGTCAGACGGATCGAGTGTCTTGAAATCAGGGCGTTATTGTATCATCAGGGCTAAGGTGTCAAATGAGTTGTCAAGAGATCTCAGCAGTGTCTTCACTATTTCATGCTTCGTAAAGTCAGTTGCACTGAGTGCACGAAGCTCATTTGTGATATCAGTGAGGCGATCAAACGTGAGCTGGATGTTCTCGTTGTCATGTCTTTTGAAGCGGTTGAAGAGGTTGCGAAGAGTACTGATTCGTTGATCTCGCTGAGTTGAGACGCCTTCATTGACCTTGGAGAGCCAGTCCCAGACTAGCTTCGACGTTTCCAGAGCGCTCACATGGCCATACTGCCCTTTGGTCAGATGACCACAGATGATGTTCTTGGCGGTAGAGTCCAGTTGAATGAACTTTTTCACATCAGCGGGGGTTACACCTTCACCAGTCTTGGGAACGCCATCCTTGACGACATACCACAAATCGACATCAATGGCTTCAAAATGCATGCGCATCCTATTCTTCCAGCAGGGATATTCAGTGCCATCAAAGATGGGGCACGCATCGGAGACCTTGATTATCCCTGCAGTCGACATAGCTAAAACTCCAGGTGGTTAAACCGAATCAGACAGAACAAGGGAGTACCTTGCTCTAATACCAATTGAAAGGGCTAGTTATCGACTAGAGGGGGTGAATAGGCGATTTTTATGAAAGTCTTCAAAACATGGGAGTTTCGAAGACAAATAGTAGAAATAACACTATTCATATGCAGTGGAAGGTAGACTACACTAGACAGGCCATAGTCAAGTATTCAATGAAGTGAAAGCACGAAGACTATTAGCAGCTAGGTAGAAAGGATCAGGATGGAAGATAGTATGAAGCCAATCAAGACAGGTAGTCAAACAGTGAAGTCAAACAGATTATGCAAGCAGGTAATGACTTCATGAAGACAAACTATAAGTGAAGAGAAGTGAGAGATAGAACCAGTAGCTTCAGGAGGACAGGGGTTTGTTCGACCAGTTCCAGTTGCTGTGACAACTATACGTCTGGTTTGGGAGGCTGAGATTCAACTCAGAAGACCGTGTCTTCACCTTATTCCCCTTGAGCTAAGGACACCTAGTCCCCGCCCAATCACTCTGGTATGTCTTCAAGGTAGACTTCCAAACCTTCACAGACTTTGTTCACCGGCAATCCACAATGACTCTTGGATGCTCAGAATGTGACGCCTAACCGGCTGGAGGATTCACAGTCCTCAAGTGTAATAAGTCTTCAGATCACGCGGACAGAAAGACTTCAGTGATGCTAAACACTCCTTGTGCTCTGGGTGGTTTGGGCTTTGTCCTCGCAGGGATTCTCTCCTCTCAAAGGCTTCGGAGGTGGGTTGCTCTCAAACGACAAAAGCCGTATCTAACTCTGAGCAGCCACCAATTTATGGTGTAGGGGGTGGGCTATTTATAGCCAGTGGCAACCCGACCTGATTTGTCCGAAATGACCCTGGGTCACTAAGGAACTGACACGTGTCGCAACAGTCAGATTTCAAACACATGCGGCATCTTGACTTGCGCTACAAGTAAAGCTGACTTATCCGACTCTGGATAAGATTTGCTCTCATTGTCTTCACTCGTAGACATAGGATTTGGTTGAGCATCACTTCAGTCTCTCTGACTTTGTTCACTTGGACCCCACTTAACAGTGCGGTGGTTCCTATGACTCAACAAAGAAGAAAAGGAAACAACGAAACAACTAAGTCTTCGCGCTCCATAGTCTTCACTCAATGTCTTCTCGTGTCATAGTCTTCTATGTGAATATCTTCACAGACCACCATTGTCTTCAATGTCTTCACACATTTTTAGGGGTCATCTCCGGTAGGTAAACCCAATCAAAGAGGGACTACTACCTGTGTTATCCTGCAATTCTCACAAACACATTACACCCTCAACCAGGTTTGTTGTCAATACTCCAAAATGAACTAGGGGTGGCACTAGATGCACTTACATTCTCCCCCTTTTTGGTCATTGATGACAAACTGGTTGAAGTTTTCAACGGGGATAAAAGTATGTGAAATTGTAAAGGATTGAGGCATTTTCTTTATAAGCGGCAAAAGGCTCCCCCTGAAGATGTGCATATAAATGTTTTGCGTTGGAATGCAAATGCACATGGCAGGTTGTACTTGTGGAGATCCTCTTCACCATATGAAGACAATGAGAGATTGCCCATCAATTGATGGACTTTGGTGCTATCTTCCTCCCCGAGGCTCCGAGGATGCCAGCTGTAGCGCTTCTTCAACGGAGCACTTGAAAGTTCGAGAAGACCCATTCGGACTGGGTTGGGAAGGGAGATGTCCTCAATATAGAACCATTCGGAAGGCCATTCTTTGGATGCCTTCTTTGGCGTGCCGGTCAGGTATCCGGTCCCGGTGATACACCATACCTCGGCGCCGCCCACTTGAAATATTGATCCCTCTTGATTACGAGGGACGAGGCAGAATAGCTTCTTCCATAATTCAAAATGGGCCTCGCAACCCAGGAATAGCTCATAAAGAGCAACGTAACCCGCAATGTGCAGAATGGAGGCAGGAGTGAAATTGTGCAATTGGAGGCCATAATACTCCAGAAGCCCTCAAAGGAACGGGTGGATTGGGAATCCGACGTGTGGCACCCCTGCTCAGAGTGACCAGTTTACCTTGCATTGCCAGCCCAGAGACATTGTCTTCTAGCAACACACAACAACATGGTACATAAAATAACCGCTTTATTCATGCTAGCAGAGCATAGCTCATATTACAACAGTTAGCGAGGCCAGGTGGCACACACGGTGCTGCTTCACAATATGTACATTATTTAGTGAACATAAAAGGGGCCTCGAACATGACAACTACTCGGTAACGGAACAACGATGTAGCGGGACTCCATAGCACAAGGACACCGACGTGGACATGGTCTAGACTCGGACATCACTCCTTTCCAACGGGACTTTCCTGAAATCTGGCATGACACGCCAGGTCTGTACATTGAATGTACTTGCAAGCTCACAATAAACATAAACATTATGACAGACAATATAATGATATTTATCCAATTAATCAACCATGCAACTATATATATAAATATCCAACATGCTGTGACCATGCTCAACTGGTACTCATTCTCCTGACTAGCTTACCAAATGTGACCAATAAACAAGATGTTACCAAAACCTTCTCGTGATCCTTACGGCGATCACCACCCGACCATCTCATGGCTCGTGATCCTTCCGGCGATCACAACCCGACCAACTCGTGGCCCGTGATCCTTACGGTGATCACAACCCGACAACTCATGTCCAACTCAACACGATGACCTCACTGTCATCCATAGTGCCAATTAGTGTGCATATTTATTTAGTGTTGACCCATGGTGTACCTTACTTTCGAGCGTGTCTATAACCGAGGACTCGGCTATTGATAGATTAGAAACACTCTGCAGAGGTTAGTACACTGTACCCACACTATGGAACCCATGGCCTCGCACTCCCATTTGGGTGGACCAACAGCGTTCCGACCATTTCACTATCATGACACTCTCCCGGTCCCTCCGACTCACACCCCACCGGGCTAGTCCTGGGTGGCCCCGTGTCTACCTCCAGACACCTCGACCACCGTCGTGGCCACGACCCACTCTGGGATCCGGTACCAAAATTTAACTTAACAACGGGCTCACAAGGTTATGCTTGCCTACCAGCCAAGGGTACAGCACACCCATAACCTTCCCTAAATTGAGGTACCGACCAGAGGCATGACAATTAAATGCATTAAGGCCGTCCCATACCAGAAAATGTGGTTGCACTGGGAAAGACTCGTTTCAGCGGCACCACGACCCGGTCAACAACATGTTCAAGTTGAATTATTAATCAGGTTCAACTGAATGTGAAAAGAAAATAACCGGTGTCGCATGCCATACTATGCATCACTTAACATATGCATCACATAACCATTCAAAGACTGCACCACCACGCTCCTACGGAGCCATCATAATCTCATGCAACTATTCTGATTAAAACCTCTCTTTACTTATACGAGAACCATCTCTAGCATTATCATCATTTTACCTCATGCAAAAATAATATTCAAATTACTCATCAAACTCTAGGACCATATTATTTATTTATTACTCTCAACTAAGTTCTCCTTATCTTGCCAACCATATTTACTTCAAACATTCTGATATCAAACATTTTTAACATAACAAGCATATAACAGAATATATTTATTGCATAACTAATTTAAATGCACTAATAATCATAGTTTCAAGTATGAAAATCATAAATATTGATGTGGCACCATAAAAAATGTTACTGTGGCTTGCCTTAGTGTAAGTGCATCTAGTGCCACCCCTAGTTGGTTTTGGAGTATTGATGACAAAGTTGGTTGAGGGACTAATGCGTTTGTGAGAATTGCAGGATAACGCAGGTAGTGTCCCTCATTGATTCGGTTTACCTACCGGAGATGACCCCTAAAAATGTATGAAGACACTGAAGACAATGGTGGTATGAGAAGATATTCATATTGAAGACTATGACATGAGAAGACATTGCGTGAAGACTATGGAGCGCGAAGACTGTGTGGTTTCGTTGTTTCCTTTTCTTCTTTGTTGAGTCATAGGAACCACCGTACTGTTAAGTGGGGTCCAAGTGAACTAAGTCAGAGTGACTGAAGTGATGCTCAACCCAAATCCTATGTCTTCGAGCGAAGACAATGAGAGCAAATCTTATCCAGAGCTGGATGAGTCAGCTTTGCTTGTAGCCCAAGTAAAGTTGCCGCGTGTGTTTGAAATCTGACCGTTGGAACACGTGTCAGTTCCTTAGTGACCCAGGGTCATTTCGGACAAATCAGGTCGGGTTGCCTTGTGGCTATAAATAGCCCACCCCCTACACCATAAATTGGTGGCTGCTCAAAGTTAGTGCACGGCTTTTGTCGTTTTGAGAGCAACCCACCTCGAAACCTTTGAGAGAGAAATCCTTGCGAGGACAAAGCCCAAACACCCAGAGCCAAAGAGTGTTAGGCATCACTAAAGTCTTTCTGTCTGTGTGACCTAAAGACTTATTACACTTGAGGACTGTGAATCCTCCAGCCGGTTAGGTGTCGCGTTCTGAGCATCCAAGAGTCATTGTGGATTGCCGGTGAATGAAGTCTGTGAAGGTTTGAAAGTCTACCTTGAAGACTTACCAGAGTGATTGGGCGAGGACTGGGTGTCCTTAGCTCAAGAGGAATAAGGTGAAGACACGGTCTTCTGAGTTAAATCTCAGCCTCCCTAACCAGACGTACAGTTGGCACAGCAACTGGAACTGGTCCAACAAATCATGTGTCTTCAACAAGTGACTGGTTCTATCCCTTTCCATCCTTTAATTAAGTTTGTCTTCGTAAAGTCACTGCCTATCTGTGTATCTGTTTGACTTCATTGCTTGACTACTACTGTTGATTGGCTTCACCCTATCTTCCATCCTGATCCTTACTACTTAGCTGCTATTAGTCCTGTACTTTCACATCATTGCATATTTGACTATGGCTTGCTTATGGTAGTTTATCTTCCGCTTCATATCAACTAGGTCATTTCTGTTGTTTGTCTTCGAAACTTCTAAGTTTTGAAGACTTTCATAAAAATCGCCTATTCACCCCCCCCTAGTCGATACTAGCACTTTCAATTGGTATCAGAGCAAGGTACTCCCTTGTTCTGTGTGATTCGGTTTAACCACCTGGAGTTTCAGCTATGTCGACTGCAGGGATAATCAAAGTCTCCGCTGCTTGTCCGGTGTTCGATGGAACTGAATATCCCTACTGGAAGAATAAGATGCACATGCATCTTGAAGCCATTGATGTCAATCTCTGGTATGTCGTCAAGAACGGCGTTCCCAAAACTGGTGAAGGTGTCACCCCCACTGATGTCAAGAAGTTCATTCAACTGGACTCTACTGCAAAGAACATCATCTGTGGTCATCTGACCAAAGGACAGTATGGCCGTGTGAGTGCTCTGGAAACGTCGAAGCTAGTCTGGGACTGGCTATCCAAGGTCAATGAAGGCGTCTCAACACAGAGAGATCAAAGGATCAGTGTTCTTTGCAACCTCTTCAACCGCTTCAAGAGAAACGACAATGAAAATGTCCAGCTCACGTTTGATCGTCTGACTGACATCACAAATGAGCTTCAAGCTCTTGGCGCCACTGAGATCACCAAGCAAGAAATCGTCAAGACACTACTGAGATCACTTGACAGCTCCTTTGACACCCTTGCCCTCATGATACAAGAATGTCCTGACTTCAAGACACTCGATCCATCTGATATACTTGAGAGGCTCAACACACATGAGTTCCAGCTTTCTGAGAAAAGAGATATCTATGGTCCCAATTATGGCCGAACTCGCGCCTTGAAGGCAAAAGTGGTTTCCTCATCTGAAGAAGAATCTGATTGCGGTTCTGATGATCCTGAAGACATTGGAAAGGAACTTGCCATGCTTGTGAAGAAGTTTCAGAGGTTCACCAAGAAGAAGGGCTTCAGAAAGTCTTCACGATCTAGCTCCAAGAATGATGAAGCTTCCACCCATGACCACAAGAAGAGAACCTGCCACAAGTGCAAGAAACCTGGTCACTACATATCTCAGTGTCCACAGTGGGACAATGAGAAGAAGAAGAAGAAGAGAAAGGAATATGATTCTAATGACAAGAAGAAGAAGAAATCCTCAAAGTCTTCTTCCAAGTCTTCATCACACAAGAAGAGCTCATCAGGCAAGGCTCGTGCCTTTGTTGGCAAGGAAATGGATTCAGAGGAGGAGTCTGCTTATGAGGAGGCGGATGTGGAATCTGGAGAGGAGTCCGACCCTGGCGTTGCAAGTCTGGCTCTAGCCACAGCCTATGTTGCCAAGTCCATCTTCAACACTGAAGGCAATGACTTCCACACCAACGCTGAAGCTGATGACATGGACGATCCTCCTCCCACCTACTGCTTCATGGCATGTGGTGCCAAGGTAAAATCACGCGATGCTTACTTTCAAACATCAAGTGAAGATGACTCTGATTGTGAATCCAAACCCAGCTACAAAACACTTGCTAAAATTGCTACTGAACAACAAAGGGCTATGGAACATACTCAAAAACTGTTAGACAAAAGCGATGACCTGTTGGACGCGGAAATGAAACATTCCTAGTCCTTAGTAGAAGACATAAAAAATCTTCATGCTAAGTACCAAGAACTTGAAAGTCTTCATGAGACGCTCTCAACCACATATGAAAAGCTCTCCTATGATTATCTTCAAAGGAAGCAAGAGCTTGAGAAATTGAAAGCGACTCATGAAAATCTTCAAAAAGAGAATGAGTCACTTCGCGCTCAACAGATCAGTCCCGCTCAGGATGGATTTGAACCACCATGCCTAAAATGCATTGAGCGTGATAACGCTACATCTGTTGCTGAATGTTCCATTGCTGCTGCTGTTTCATTGTCTTCAACTACTGATGTGGTTACTAACCCCTCTGCGGAGGATACCACTACTATTGCTGATGAAAATGCTAGGTTGAAGACATTGCTTGGAACAGGGATGTACAAAAGTTTGAAGGGACATCAGACACTCTGCGATGTCCTCAAAAAGCAGATTCTGAACCGAAACCCTAGGAAAGAGGGTGTTGGGTTCGAGAGGAAAATGAATGCTGATGGTTCCTACTGGAAGCCTGAGCAGTATCCCAAAACCACTTGGGTTGCTTCAAAGGAACCTTCAGTGGATCCATCCACTTTATCTGGATTTATCTGTGCTAATCCTATTATCATTGATGAATCCTTTGATGCAAACTATAAACTATTCAAAAATCAGAATGGTGAGGTGTTTGCCAGGTATATTGGTACTAACTGCAGGAATGGACCTCCTATGAAGAAGATCTGGGTTCCCAAAAGCTGCCTTGAGAATCTTCCAGTGAATGTCATCATGACACCACCAGGGAAGAAGACAAACCCCAGACCAAAGGCATCATATGGTCCAACGGCTTCATATGAACACAGGACTCACTTGAGTCACCCTAACGCCAATGTTTTGCAGGGAAATCATACTCAGACTCATGAATATGAGCATGTGTCTTCAAACCGCTATGTTCATAGAACTAAGAACTTTTCTGCTTATTCACATGAGTATCATTCATCTCCTGCAAGGCTATTTGCTAGGGCTTCAAAGCCGAAATTCTCAGATGTTGTACTTAGACTCATTGCTTCTAAGCCACCCCTGAAGATGTGGGTGGTGAAGAAGAACTAACTCTCTTTTGCAGAACATGGTCTCCAGCCAGCAATCAAAGGCGTCTGATATTATTGCTGGGGACCTAAAACACAAAGGGACGCATGATAAACTGACTTACTATGTATTCCACATATGAATCTCTTATCTGTCATACTGTGTGTTCTAATATTGATCTAAGCTGTGATAATCCTAGTGTGCGTCAAATGCTTATGCTTCACAACATACCTTGTGAAGCCTATCCTCCTAACTGCACTATAGGGCATGTCACCAAAAGCTTCAGAATGGATTATTGACAGCGGATGCACTAATCATATGACTGGTGATCGAAGTCTTCTCATGGACTCAACCTTACGTCCATCCGACAAGAGTCAAATCACATTTGCTGACACTGGTAAAAGCAAGGTATTGGGTCTAGGTAGAGTTGCAATCTCTAGGGATCAACACATGGATAAAGTGATGCTTGTTGAATCCCATGGGTTCAACTTAATGTCTGTCTCAATGCTTTGTGACTTAAACATGATTGTGCTATTTGGAAAATATTGTTGCCTTGTACTAATGGAATCTGACAAGTCTCTAGTCTTTGAAGGATATAGGAAAGATGATCTATACATGGTAGATTTCTCAGCAGGTCCATAGCTTGCCGTATGTCTTCTCACAAAAGCTTCAGAATGCTGGCTCTGGCATCGAAGGCTAGGACATGCTGGCATGAGGAAATTACACTCACTCGTCAAGAAGAAGCATGTCATTGGCATCGAGGATGTCAAGTTCAAGAAGGATCATCTGTGTGGTGCCTGTGAAGCTAGAAAGATGAGAAGGGCAAAGCACCTCTCGAAGACAATCATGACAACATCTCAACCCTTCGAGCTGCTACACATGGACTTATTTGGACCTACTCACTACTCCACCCTCACAACAACTGCCTGTCTCTATGGCTTCGTCATTGTTGATGACTACTCAAGATACACATGGGTTCATATAATTCTTTACAAGACTTAAGTGCAAGATGTCTTCAGGCGCTTCGCCAATCGAGCAATGAACAATTATGGCGTGAAGATCAAGCATATCAGAAGTGATAATGGCACTGAATTCAAGAACACAGGACTTGATCTGTATCTGGATACAATGGGAATCACTCATGAGTTCTCTGCTCCATACACACCTCAGCAAAATGGCATCATTGAGCGCAAAAACAGAACCCTCATTGAGATGGCTCGAACAATGCTAGATGAATACAATACACCAAGAAAGTTCTGGCCTGAAGCTATTGATACAGCCTGTCACATCATCAACCATGTCTACATCCATAAGCTTCTGAACAAAACATCCTATGAGCTCCTTACTGGCAAGAAGCCAAATGTCAGTTACTTCAGAGTATTTGGAGCTAGATGCTGGATCAAGGATCCCCATCACAAGTCAAAATTTGCACCTAAGGCTCACGAAGGCTTCATGCTTGGCTATGGAAAGGACTCACACTCCTACAGAGTTTTCAACCTCTTTCTCTACAAGATCGCCGAAACTGTGTATGTGAGATTTGATGAAACCAATGGTTCACAAAGAGAACTCCTGCCAAGTACACTAGATGAAGCTCCTCCAAGCGAATCTATCAAGCTGATGGGAACTGGTGAAATCATGCCTTCTGAAGCACAGCCTGAAGAGGAACTTATCATCTCTGCACCAAATCAACCTGAAGACAATGCTCAGACCGAAGACAATCCTCCCAGTGATGACAATGATCAGCAAGAGCAAAGTCTTCGTCCTGTTCATCCTCGTGTTGCAAATGAAGTACAAATTGAGAAGATAATTGGCAGCATCAATGCGCCAGGTCCGCTTACTCGCTCAAGAGCAACACAGTTAGCAAACTTCTGTAGGCACTTTTCATTTGTGTCAATCTCAGAACCCAAGAAAGTTGCTAAAGCTTTTATGGAACCTGAATGGATTCAAGCCATGCAAGAAGAACTTCAACAGTTCAAGCTGAATAATGTTTGGGAACTTGTCAAGCGACCTGACCCTCGCAAGGATAACATTATTGGAATGAAATGGATATATCGAAACAAGCAAGATGAGCATGGTCAAGTCGTCAGAAACAAAGCACGTCTTGTGGCTCAAGGGTATACTCAAGTTGAAGGAATTGACTTCAATGAAACATTTGCTCCTGTTGCTAGGCTTGAAGCTATTCGCATACTGCTAGCCTATGCTAATCATCACAACATCTTGCTATATCAAATGGATGTGAAGAGTGCATTTCTCAATGGCAAGATCGAAGAAGAAGTATATGTCGCTCAACCACCTGGCTTTGAAGAACCAAAACATCCTGATATGGTGTACAAGCTAAACAAAGCACTGTATGGCCTCAAACGAGCTCCTCGCGCATGGTATGATACAATCAAAGACTTCCTGAAGAGCAAAGGCTTCAAACCAGGATCCGTCGATCCCACACTCTTCACAAAGACATATGATGGTGAACTGTTTGTGTGCCAAATATATGTGGATGACATTATCTTCGGCTGCACCAACCAGAAGTATAGTGATGAGTTTGGATACATGATGCAAGAGCAATATCAGATGTCCATGATGGGAGAACTGAAGTTCTTCCTTGGTCTTCAAATTCGTCAGCAAAGCAATGGCATCTTCATATCTCAAGAAAAATACCTCAAAGATTGTCTGAAGAAGTTTGGAATGGAAGACTGCAAAGGTTATACGACGCCACTGCCAGCCAAACACCACCTTGGTCCCGATGACAATGGTAAAGAGTTCGATCAAAAGGTATACCGCTCCATGATTGGTTCTTTACTTTATCTATGTGCATCTAGGCTAGATATTATGCTTAGTGTTTGCATGTGTGCTCGATTCCAAGCGGCACCAAAGGAATCGCATCACTTAGCTGTGAAGCGAATTCTTCGATATTTGGCTTACACCCCAACACTCGGATTATGGTATCCCAAGGGCTCAAAATTTGATTTGGTTGGATTCTCGGATGCTGATTATGCTGGTGACAAGGTGGATCGCAAGTCTACATCAGGCACATGTCATTTTCTTGGTCGATCACTTGTCTGTTGGTCTTCAAAGAAGCAGAATTGTGTATCACTCTCAACTGCTGAATCTGAATACATTGCTGCTGGATCCTGTTGTGCTCAGCTTCGATGGATGAAGCAAACTCTCAAGGACTATGGCATCAACCTGAAACAAGTACCTCTCTTCTGCGACAACGAGAGTGCCATCAAGATAGCCAACAATCCAGTCCAACACTCAAAGACAAAGCACATTGAAATTCGTCATCACTTTCTCAGAGATCATGTCATGAAGAAAGATATCGATATCATTCACGTCAACACTAAAGAGCAACTTGCAGATATCTTCACAAAGCCCTTGGATGAGAAAAGGTTTTGCAAGTTACGGTGTGAGCTAAATATCTTGGAATCCTCTAATGTCATGTGATCAGGCACACATCCTAACACTTGTGCATGTTGATGACTTAGATGTGCAACACACAAAGTAATGTATATCTTCAGTCAATGAAGATTTACACTCTGAGTGTGAATACATTAACATGGAATTTGACTTCGGAGCGCCACGATAATTGTGCGCCATGTCTGGGTCTAATACTTCCTATACAGTGGGTAACGCCACCACCAAATTTCTCTGTTTGAAGTGTTTCACTCATGGCGTTACTTTTGCAAAGACTTCGCATTTGGTTTGTCTTCAGTTTCAATTTATCTTCATGATTTTCTGCGCTATGATGATTTGATTGCATATATATATATACGAGTGTTCTGTCCTCTACAACATTCACTTATAGCTATGTCTTCAAGTTGAATCTTTTGAACTAAGTGAATGTGATCGGACCCTAACCTCTCTATGCTTTCTATCTCAAACTCTATCTGTCCAAATCATATGCATTCTATTGAAACTGTCGAATGTCTTCTCTGCGTCCTAGTCAGCAGAAGGCAAAGAGACAAACATTAAATTTGTTTTAAATGACTTATCCTTATTGTTGAAATCCGGAGAAGTCAGAACAACTCTCCGACATGCCTGGCGGGCGTGGGAACATGGGACAACTCTGAGTATGTTGCATGCTTGCCACGTGCCCCTCAGATGTGAACCGCAGGGGCACCAACGTAATTGTGCTGTGCCGCTCACCTACTTATAAATACTTGTCCCCTGCGGTAATGAAATCCTTCTTCCACCTCTCCACCTCGTCAAAACCCTAGCGCCACCGCTAGCTCTTGATGACGCCGGCAAGGAAGCGCTTAGCTGCCGCGACTTCTCCGACGCCGTCCTCACGCCGGCCGCGGACATTGTCCTCTCCGCCGTCGCCATAGGTGTCCTCCGTCGCCAAGTTAGGGCACGGTGGGCTGAACTGCTCGGTCTCCAATTCATCCCATTTAGCAGTTCTTCGTGCGGTAATTATAACTCTATTTTTACCACCTTTTTGATCTTCATAGATTCATCCTATTTACCAAAAGTGGTTTCTACCTACTCAATGTTAGATCTATTCTGTCTGCATCTAATAATGCCTAGTCTATTCACTTAGATTTCCTATCTAGTTTGATTCCTCGCTTGTACTTATTCACGGATTGGTACAAATCTGGAACCAACTCACCCCATATAAGTGAATGTCTTCGCATCATGAGGTCAGTGTCTTCAAACTGATTTATCTTCAAAATCTTCTGAGAATGCATATGACCTCTTCCCCTTCCCTCGCATCTCTAATGGTGTCACAGGTACATGTCCGTGGGAGAATCCCTTGGTTCTCATAGTCTGCATTCGTTTGCAGAATACTTACAGCATCATATCAATTCTCCTGAAGCCAGTTCCTGCTTGACCAGCAAGCGAAAGTCTGTGAAGCCATTGAACATATTGAAGCCATTCAGTTTGAAGTTCATGGCTGCAGAAAAATCAGCAAGGAAGGGTGGCAGACAGCGCCGAGAAGGAACATCCAAAGATCTGCCTGATGACCTAGCAGAGCTCTACAAGACAGATCCTGAAGAGACATATCATCAGCGCAAGACACGAATCCAATGGATTCGACACTATTGGGCTGAAGAGTGGTTCAAGTACAAGTTCGTAACCAAGGAATATGCAGAGAAGAATGCAATCAAGAGTCCTTGGGGCGATATTCTCTATCGAGGTCTTCAACCCAAAAACAGAGCTGAAGCTATTGCACAAGATTTCTATCCTTGCATGGTCCATGGATCTCAGCCTGAGAATGCCGATCCCACATCATTACTCTGGTGTCGTGATGATGCTCTCTTCAAGCGCAACTTCCAGCACGCAAAGGCTTCGGCCAAGGAAAACAAGAAGTCATTGGGACTAGACTTCAACCCTGGTCCCTCTGCTCCTCGTGCTGACGACTCTCGTGATGCAGAACCCAATGTCATCGGCCCCTTCTCCAACCTTGACGGCCTCATCACCTACATCTTGGTTTAGGGTGCCAGAGTAGATCATTCTGATAATGATGCTGACACTGATGAAGCCCCAGCTCCTCCTCCGAAGCCACAGAAGCAAAAGAAGCTAAAGGCTTCTAAATCAGCACCTCCAAAAGCTTTACGTGCGAAGCCTCTGGCCACTCCACCTACTGAAGCCAATGTGCAGTCTGAAGATCAATCCCGCATCTCCAAGAAGATGGAGAAGAAAAAGCAACTTGTCAGGCATACTGATCAAGCCTTGACTCCTGCCGCCATTCTGCGCGAAGAACCCATTGATCTGTCCAGTGATGAAGATCTTGCTGATGATGCCCTTGAGCAACTGATAAACAGCAAGGAAGAAGCAGAAATCTTCAACAACTTGCCTCTCTTTGATGTGGCAATCATCCATAACTTCATTGATGAGTGGTTCGACACCCCCAATCTAAGCTTTGAAGATTTGCAGCTTCCCATTGGCCTCAGCGTCTCTTTCAATGGCGCCATTGCTTCTGAGCTAGCTCTTGCTCAGCGCATCGTTGAGCTGAAGAACAAAATTGATTATGAGAAGGCTCAATTCAAGAAGCATGCGGTGAAGCTCAGTGTTCAAGACGTCAGAAACTTCAAGGTCATGCTGCATGAGCTTAAAGAAGCTTTTCTGAAGAAGCGCCAAGAAGCTCAAGGCTCTCGTGAGTGCATGAAGAGTTTTGCTGATAAGTGTGTGCTTGCCTACAATGAGGCTGAGAAGCGCAAGTCACTTGGCCGTCCTGGCATTGACCCCAGGATGGCTGCAAAGAAAAAGAAGAAGCTTCCTGCTGACCAGCCTGCACCTTCAAGCCAAGAAGCCCCTCACATTATCTTCCCAAGCAGCATGACTGGCTCAAAGCCAAAGGTCACCACAACCGCTTCAGAACAGAAGAAGACGAGGGCTGCCAAGGCTGAAGCCAGAAAGAGGAAGAATACTGAAGCCTCTGATGCCGCTCCCTCCAAGAAGAAGCGCAAGACCAAGAAGACTAGGGCTGCTCCCACGGAGCCCTTAGTTGTTGAACGCATTTCATTGGTTCGCCCTGCGTTAGAACATCAAGAAAGAAGGATGATAGTTCATGAGCCTGCTTCCACAAAGGCTCATGAAGCTGAAGATATACCAGCAGCTGAACCCACCGCTGCTGAAGACATTGGTCATGATGACAATATTGAAGATGATGAAGTTTTTCCTCAGATCGAACACAACGTGGTATCATCGCCTGTTCTTACGAACAGCGAACTCATCAGCATTGGTCGTCCTCTGACGCCAATTGCTCAGGATGCATCGTGGGCTGATCACCCACAGCAACAAGACTCCCCGAGTACTCCCCAACAACAACAACAAGCTACACCACCCGTGCAAGAAGAAGATGAAGACTTTGAGGCCTAGCCAACTCCATCTCCAAAGGCGTTGCCAACACTTCGCAGGCTTCGCAAAGGACAAAGGCCTCAAGTCCCTCTGTCGAGCGTTCCAGAAGGACAAGTGCAACGCCAACCTGTTGTACGTCAAGTATTTTCTGAACCCACTCCAACTGTGAATGTCTCCATGTCTGAAGCCCAAGCTGCTAAAGACATTCCGGCTGCATCAGCCGAAGAGAATCAAGAAGACGTACGTGTCCCTACTCCCCCAGTTATTGAAGAAGCTGCTCCTGATGTGAATGTGCCAGTGCCCGACCCTCCTGTTCATCAAGAGGAGGCTGAAAATATTGAAGCTGCCACCACCAACGACAATGAAGCCGATGACGTTGTCATGGCGGACGCTAATGTGGAGCTTGAACCAACCAGTGTGCCTGAAGCTAATGAGGCCACTGCACCTGAAGCTAATGAGACAACTACTCCTGAAGCACCTGTTGTGCAACCTGAAGCCTTAGTTGTTGCCCCTGCTCCAGTTCCGCCACCAAGGCCCCATACAGTTGAGCATGCATACAACCATGGTCAGCTAACCACTGTTCGATGGCCCATTCTGGTACCTCCGCCTACTGCCTCTGGACCTCAATTTGATTATCATGTTGAGCATAGGCCTCAGGTCCAGAAGCCCAAGCCAAGACTGCCAAGGTTTCCAGGTACTGCAAACTCACCAGGGTCCTTCAATGCTAATGGCTTCAAAAGCCACAATACCTTCTTTGACAGCGCCAAGAACCCTTACTCAAAGCCAAGGATATCATCAGATCGGTTCTGGAGCTATCAACAGAGAAGCTATTACTCTTGCGTTCTATATGATCAAGGGCGCATTTTCCCTCATATGCGCCTTGACAATGAAGCCATTGCTGGACTGACGTGCTTAGAAGAAGCACTTGATTGCTTTCGTGATGCTGTTCTGCTCAACTTTGTGACAGACAAAGAACACTGGAATGAAGAGCTATTGCTTCAATTCTATGCTATTCTACACATTCGCGGCTACAACAGAGATATCAAGACATGGGTCCTCGAATGGATGACCGGAAACGTTCATCATGAAGCCAAAGCTCTTGACATCATTGAGCTTACAGGGCTAGCAACTCCTGGCGAGCTATATGAGCCTGATTGTCAGCTACACCGCAATGCATTGGAGAGCATCTTCCATAAGCCAGAACCCAACATGAGCCAGATGTTGAGCATGATGAAGCCCTTGCCATCTGATGCTGAATATCCAACAGAGTTCTTTGTTGAAGACCTTGAGTATCTGCCACGCACAATATATCATATTATCAGGCAAACTATATGGCCTATCAAAGGACATTCATCAGCGGCCAAGCTTGAAGGAGCTATGAAGACTTTGGTCTTCTACATTCTCAATGACATCAACTTCAATACTCAAGAATTATTCATTAGGAAACTTGCTGCTTCTGGATCTGATCTGTTTGGTCTGAAGTTTTATGCTCCATGGGTCATGCGCCTCATCAAGCGACACTCATCTGTCAACTATCAACCATCTGCCCGCAATCATCTGATCTTTTTACCAGAGGTTGATATATCAGTTGAAGCCATATACTATGACCCTGCCAAGAAGCCTCTTTGTCTTCAGAATGCCGAGCACCAAAGCTTCACTCAACCCATTGAAGGTGTTCAAGCAGCAACACGATCTATCCATTGGCTGGAAATACTCCTCTGCCTCATTGAGCACCTACTGAAGCCACTGAAAGCACCATTGCCCAAAGGCCTCGGAAGCGTTCTCGCGTTCTCAATGACCGAGAACTTCTTGTGGCCCTTCATCAGAAACAGGATAAACACCACTTTTGGCTCAAAAGACAGATGCAAAGCCTCTTGGTGGATGTCAATCGCATTCATAACCTTGCCACCAAGAATGCCTTTGTTGCTCATGAAACTTGCCGGCGATCATGGAAGAGCTTGACCCTGCTTAGTGCTGAAGCAGATCTTCAAGACGATGGCTTCAATGAAAGATTCCAGTTTGACTCCACTCCTCCACGGACTGCTGTCCTACGTCGCACTCCATCTCTTGAAGACTCTGAATATTCTTCCTCCGCGGCAACTGTCAATGCCAGAGTGATCGATGACGAAGATGATGCTACTTCACCACCTCCTACTACTGCACGCATCGACACTGCACCAAGTTCGTCTGCACCACCAACCAACGACGATAACCCTGCTGCTTCACCTACTCATGAGGACGAGTAGATGCTCTGTGTGTTCAAACCTTTTTGGTCCTTACTGACAAAAGGGGAGAAGCGTATGACTTGACAGTCCTCAAGCGGGTTCATTGGGCGGTTGCATTATATTTTGCCTCGTGCTTACAACTCTTGCTTTTTAAAACATTTGGTTCTTTGAGTTGTAACACCTAAACTTGATGGTCGTCTGCTACTTATTTGCTTTATTATGATGCGATGATAAATTCCGCATGTGCGATGATAACTTCCGCACTTAGATCATCCTGCAGACGTCCATTTTTCATTATGCATGTCATCCTATTTTCTATATCATTTCATGCATGATGAATTATCTTCATAAGTTGAAGTGGATCTCCACAAGTACAACCTGCCATGTGCATTTGCATTCCAAAAGCAAAATTACTTATATGCACATCTTCAGGGGGAGCCCTTGCTACTTATGAAGACAATTTCCTATCCTTTACAATTTCACATACTTTATCCCCGTTGAAAACTTCAACCAGTTTGTCATCAATCACCAAAAAGGGGGAGATTGTAAGTGCATCTAGTGCCACCCCTAGATGGTTTTGGAGTATTGACGACAAAGTTGGTTGAGGGACTAATGCGTTTGTGAGAATTGCAGGATAACGCAGGTAGTGTCCCTCATTGATTCGGTTTACCTACCGGAGATGACCCCTAAAAATGTATGAAGACATTGAAGACAATGGTGGTATGAGAAGATATTCATATTGAAGACTATGACATGAGAAGACATTGCGTGAAGACTATGGAGCGTGAAGACTGTGTGGTTTCGTTGTTTCCTTTTCTTCTTTGTTGAGTCATAGGAACCACCGTACTGTTAAGTGGGGTCCAAGTGAACTAAGTCAGAGTGACTGAAGTGATGCTCAACCCAAATCCTATGTCTTCGAGCGAAGACAATGAGAGCAAATCTTATCCAGAGCTGGATGAGTCAGCTTTGCTTGTAGCCCAAGTAAAGTTGCCGCGTGTGTTTGAAATCTGACCGTTGGAACACGTGTCAGTTCCTTAGTGACCCAGGGTCATTTCGGACAAATCAGGTCGGGTTGCCTTGTGGCTATAAATAGCCCACCCCCTACACCATAAATTGGTGGCTGCTCAAAGTTAGTGCACGGCTTTTGTCGTTTTGAGAGCAACCCACCTCGAAACCTTTGAGAGAGAAATCCTTGCGAGGACAAAGCCCAAACACCCAGAGCCAAAGAGTGTTAGGCATCACTAAAGTCTTTCTGTCTGTGTGACCTAAAGACTTATTACACTTGAGGACTGTGAATCCTCCAGCCGGTTAGGTGTCGCGTTCTGAGCATCCAAGAGTCATTGTGGATTGCCGGTGAATGAAGTCTGTGAAGGTTTGAAAGTCTACCTTGAAGACTTACCAGAGTGATTGGGCGAGGACTGGGTGTCCTTAGCTCAAGGGGAATAAGGTGAAGACACGGTCTTCTGAGTTAAATCTCAGCCTCCCAAACCAGATGTACAGTTGGCACAGCAACTGGAACTGGTCCAACAAATCCTGTGTCTTCAACAAGCGACTGGTTCTATCCCTTTCCATCCTTTACTTAAGTTTGTCTTCGTGAAGTCACTGCCTATCTGTGTATCTGTTTGACTTCATTGCTTGACTACTACTGCTGATTGGCTTCACCCTATCTTCCATCCTGATCCTTACTACTTAGCTGCTATTAGTCCTGTACTTTCACATCATTGCATATTTGACTATGGCTTGCTTATGGTAGTTTATCTTCCGCTGCATATCAACTAGGTCATTTATGTTGTTTGTCTTCGAAACTTCTAAGTTTTGAAGACTTTCATAAAAATCGCCTATTCGCCCCCCCCCTCTAGTCGATACTAGCACTTTCACTTAGTACTGATGAGGTTCACAAGGCTCCTGGTGATCCTCAAGACAAGCTGGTTCTTCTGAAAATAATCAAAACCACAAAAGAAAAATATCAAGAAACCTTCTGAAAAATTCCAGAAAATATAGACAGCAAGGGAAAATCTCATCTCTGGGGTGCTGTTAGATTTTTGGACACAGAATACGATGCAAAAAGAATCACTGCATTTGGACTTGTAGAATAAAAGTTGTGGCCATTTGAATGCTCCTGGAATTTAAATGAATTTGAAAAAGAAAACAGAGGGGGGGGGGGGTGACGTCGAAGGCGTATTCTCCTGGGGCGCCACCACTCATACCGCTTCACACGCATAATGAGTGGATGACTAGCGGGCCCCGCTAGTCAGGCCGGAGGGAGGGGAGAAGGAAACAGAGAGGCACGGTGCTTCGCCGGAGCGTACGGCGGCGTTGAGGCTTCTTGGAGGCAAACGAGAGGGAGGGATCGATAGAGAAGATGATTGTGCACTTGCCTGTACCCGTAACGTGGCTAATGGAGGTCGGACAGTGTCGGATTCTTCCTCGCAAGCGGAGGCAGAACGCGGTGGTCGCCGGAGATTAGGAAGACGGCAGCTAGGGGCGGCTCCAGGTGCTCTAGCTGGGCGCGTTGGCTTCACAGAGGAGAGGCGGAGGCCCTGGCGGGGTCGCCTTGGCTTGGGGAGGGCCAGAGCTGCGGGAATGATCCAGAGGGTATCGTCGACGAGCTCGGCTCTGGAACGGCAGCCCGTGGCCTGCCCGGCCGGCCTGCGGCTTCCTACTAGTTTGTGGGGTGTGAGAGAGTGCGGGATGATGGTCGAGGAGGCTGGGGGGTGGCTCCTTATATAGGCGAGTGGCGAGGGGGGTTCGGGCTCTGCCGGTGGACACCTATCCATGGCGCCCGATGATGAGACGCGTCAGAGAGAGAGGGGGAAGTCAACGGGGGTCACGCGGGAGCTCTGCACGGACGCAGACGAGCACAGGATCGAAGAGGAAAGGGACGAACACAGTGCGCCGCGCACTGTGCCGTTGGCCGGACCGTGCCCGTGCTCGCTGCGGCGAGCTCCGGCATCGGCGAGCGGCAGGGAGGAGTTAAGGAGGTGAAGACGAGGATGGGGGCGAGGGTTGGTGCTCTGCGGCAGGCTAGGCAGCGAGCACACGCTCCACAGAGGCGCCGGCGTCGCGCAGAGCGCGCGTTTGGCATGCTAGCCCCTTCGGACGAACGCGGTCACCGCATGGTCCGTGAAATCAGGCCACCTACGCACTAATAGGCATGTCTGGCGTGTAGTCCTTAGTAACTTAGGTGTTACCATGGCTCGGTTTGGTTCCAGGTGCAGTAGAAGTAAAATGGTGATGAGGTTAAGTTTCTAGACAGAAACTTTGGGGAGTTACTGTGGTCAAATCATAGGGATTCAAGGGATGAGCTTTGGGGTTTTACTGACTCTTACTAAGGTAAATAAGCACAGGGAAAACCAGCTACATAGGAGCTAGTAGAAAGGTAGTTGCTGTAGAAACTACCATTTCAGCCCAGAAGTGATTTTATTTTCTGTAGCCAAAATATTCCAAAGAGTGGTGAAATTTTTTTTGCTTAGAAATGTGCCCTAGGGTCAAAAGAATATTTGGGATTTTTCTCAGGATTTTTGGGGCAACAGAAATGAGGGTTGCTTTGGAGGTCAAGGAGTTTAGCTAGGGTTTAGGAGGCAAAATGAATATTTTTCATTTAAGAAAAATATTCCAAGCAATATTGTTGGGTTGGACAGGGGTGAAATGATGGATTTGAGGAGGAGAGGGAACACTTGGGTGAAAATCAAGGGATACCCAAGTGGTCAAGTCCAAATGGAATGATTCAAAACTCCAAATCCAAAATCAACTCAGCTGAAAATCAAACAAAGAAAGGAGGGCAAAACCAGGTTGTGACACGACGCCTCTCAATATGTAGGGAACAAAGCATACTCATTCCCCTGGATGGGTTGGGGAAATTCTCTGCCTGCTCCCCACCGTCGAAGGAAGCTAATCCGGCTCGAACGGGGACTAGATCTATGGGGGCAAGAAACCCCTGTGTCTGCAGCTTCACTAGCTGATGTTGGGATACAGAACACTTTTCCTAGTCACCTCTTTTGGGGCCGTGAGGGCGGGAGGAAGAGCTGGGAGCGCTAACCATGTTGGAGTGGTTTCTCTCGGCAAGCTCTGAGGATTCCTAGCTCGGTGTGGACTGGATCTGGAGATCCCCATCTCTTTAAATAGACAACTTTCTTACATGGTCAGGGTGTTATGTGCAAAAATGCCCCGACCTCTCGTATTCACTTGACACATGGAAACTGAAATCATGAAGGTGCAGAAGCCGATGATCGCGACATTAAATGAAAAGTCGGATACTACTCTTTGAGTCAGGTATTTTGAAGTGATCGGAGGAGGAACCCGCCTTGCAATGCCGAAGACAATCTGCACGCCGGACACCAAGTCATTGAAGCCTGGTTCGGGGGCTACTGAGGGAGTCCTGGATTAAGGGGTCCTCGGACAACTGGGCTATTAACATGGGCCATACTGTTGGGCTATGAAGATACAAGACAGAAGACTTCTTCCCGTGTCTGGATGGGACACTCCTTTGCATGGATGGCAAGCTTGGTGATTCGGATATGTAGATTCCTTTCTCTGTAACCGACTTTGTGTAACCCTAGTCCCCTCCAGTGTCTATATAAACCGAAGAGTTTAGTCTGTAGAGTCAATCATAATCACATAGGCTAGACTTCTAGGGTTTTAGCCATTACGATCTCGTGGTAGATCAACTCTTATAATACTCATATTCATCAAGATCAATCAAGCGGGAAGTATGGTATTACCTACATCGAAAGGGCCCGAACCTGGGTAAACATCGTGTCACCCGCCTCCTGTCACCATCAGCCTTAGACGCATAGTTTGGAACCCCCTACCTGAGATCCGCCGGTTTTGATACTGACAGCAGCCTCACCCGCCAACCGAAGACGGTGTCCTAGACTAGGGGGTACTCACCATGTCGCCTCCTGACCAGCTGGATCGGGCCGAGGACCCCCATGGCAGTTCACTCATGGGCCACTTCGGGCAGCCCATGCCGCATACAAGGGAGATCCCACAAGACTTGGCGCCCAAGACGAGGACTCTCCAAAACCCTAGACCTCCGGTGTGTTATATAAACCGAGGCAAGACTAGTCAATAGATGATCTAATATTCATGAGAACAATCTCGTAGTAGACACATGTACTATGTACCACTCCCCATATGAATACAATCAAAAGCAGCATGTAGGGTATTATCTCTTCGAGAGAGCCCGAAGTTGGGTAAACCTTGTGTCCATGTTACCATCGCTCCAAGACGCCTAGCTTAGGACCCCTACTACAAGATACGTCGGATATAGAACTGACATTGATGCTTTCATTGAGAGCCTATAGGTCTCGTTGTGGATCAATGAGACAATCAGGTGATATTTTCCAGTTAGATCTGTCCCATAATAGTTTATTTCTTTGAGGATTATTATTCTCGGATTGCTACATTATTTTGCAAGTTCATCCGAGATCGACTTCGATCTGAGATTGGAATTCAAGCGCCGGCAGCCGCTAAGCATCAAAAGCTGCATGGCCAAGGACTGTCCAAACCGGAGACAGTTCCCAAGAGTGATGCCCTCGTGCCGCACACAATATCTGATCGAAATTATGTGGACAACGCACACCATTATTTAATTACTTTAGGGCTGCCATATCACGTTGAGGTAGCATGGAGAACAGGAGGTGTTGCGTCACGCAAAGCACCAAGACACATTGGAAAGCTCAAAATTGATGGAGACTAGCAGTACATGCCCACGTGAAGAACTCCACTCAAAGGTACTAATTGATCATTATGCTTCTCGAGGTCTAATCTCCACCTAAGGTGGCGCTAGTTGTGTTCATCTCCAGCCTTTTGACCTCGGATTTCCGCCTCGCTCCTTCGAGCAGAAACACCAGGTTATATTTTTCTAGCTACCTGTATTACATAAATTTTCGTACATAATATTGTTCTGCTGGTTTGCATGATTTTTTTGTGTAGGCCTTTAGCGACTGGTTTAAAATTCGGTCCATCGGCGCGATGGTCCGGCCAGTTCTGATCCCAACAGTTTCTCGCTATACAGTTTTCAACGGATGCATGAGAGAATAGAGCAGGCTGGTACTAGTGCTATTACTAGATGCAAGTCCACGAAACGCCCACGTACTCCTATGTCCCTTTGGATTGCTACAACAAATAAACCAAGTGCTATTAATCCTAATAATTTTCGTTAGCATGGGTTTATTTTTCCCAAGGAATTACTGCTCTAGTTTGTGCCATCCTCTGTACACAGGTCTGTCAAACGGTGGCCAGATTAATGACGGGCGCGTGATGGTTCGGTCAATTTCTCGTCCGTAGTTCGACGAACGCCGCATCTAGAACTCAGACCGCCCTATGAATTCAGGCTTTGTCATGCCTTCAACACATTACGCCGACGCTCTGCATCAACATTGACTTCAGCGCCAGGCCAGATCTGTTTACATAAATTATTTTGCATAAAGCAATCATGCGAGGATTTTTTATACATTTATATTATTATTTCTTGCTTGCACTATTTCATGTGTGCAGGTAATCAACTTCGATTGCGTCACACGGTCAACTCTGTGGGCCGATCTCGTTGTCCTGCCTACATCGATCAAGTTGTGGCGTCGCCTCAGCGCGCGTCCCTGTGTCAGCATCTCCGCGGCAACTCTGTCGGTACGACCTTGGCGTTCAGGCGATATTTCTTTAATTATTTACTTTACTTAAATTCATTAAGTAGAGCATTTTTTATATAAAAATATATATATTATTATTATTGGCTTGCACTATTTAACGTATGCAGGTATTCGACCTTGACTGCGTCGCCCAGTCACCTCGGCATGCCGACGCCGTCGTCTCGCCTCTGCCAATCTAATTTCGCCATCGCCTGAGCTCCACGTGCCCTGAGCGGGCATCCTATGGGTTCAGACCAGCATAAGCGTTGTCGCCATTTCACTCCATCGTACCGATGTCAACCGCCCTGTGTCACCACTCAGGCCATTATTTTTTAATAACATATTTGCAAAAGTCAATTATGCAAAAAAAAAATATCATCGTTATTATTATTCCTGGTTTGGCCTCGGCGGCAACCATTGCCCTCTGATCAATTAACAACGGATCCAAGGTAGTACGCCCGCGTCCCAAAGCCTAGGGATGCCAAGCGGCACACGAATCCACCTGAAAGGCACCCATGAAGTCTTTCCTCGATCGTCTAAAGGCGTCGTGAATCCATGTCTGTTCAAACGAAGAAGCCTGATTAGCTAAGTTTTTTCTCTCTTTTCAACGGGGACTCACCAGAGTTGTACTACTCATTTGATTCCTTTTCTAGTTCAATATTGTTACTCCATGTTAGGCATGTTTCTTGGGACTTGATCATTGGATAGTGCATCATGGATGAGCTATACTAATTCATGTGGAGGCACCACATTAGCTACCTTTTTTTCCAGGTGTTTCGAGGTGCGGCTTGGCCATCTTCATGCACGATGATGATCAAACTTCGTCCACATAGTCTTGTGGTTCGGACTATGCCGCACCATGTCGCGAGTTTTAACTCATGAAATCTACTTCGTCTGCGCCACCACGGTGAGCCGACGTTGTCGCCCCCCTCCATCAGCCAAGATGTGCCATCACTGACCAGCTTTGTCAGCTCGGCTGGACAGGGGGCTTTGCATCGCCACATTGGCCATGCTATGTTGTCACTTCGGAGTGCCGAGCTCTTTGATCCATCACCTGGGGACCGGCTTGGGGGCTGGGACCTCGTCCCACCGTAAGCTCGGGCCGCACATCGACACCGAGCACATTAACCAGCTAAGTCGCTTCCATGCCCAGTTTTTTAAATTCTTGTTCGGTTGAACCAAACATTATATTTGTGTTAAAAGCTTAGTTTGTCAACAAACATTGTTTGTTAAAAATACTTCCTTTCCCATGTTAACTGGGGGCTCTTAAATTTATGTGAGCTGTTTTAATAAGTGTTCTTCTTCTTAGTCGTTGCAAAGTCTTTTTCTATCACTCCTTTTTTCGACGCGAGTGTGTGGTCAATAGCCGGGGAGCCTAATTTCTCTCTCAAAGCCGCTAGAGTATAGTTTGCTAAACTAGCCTAACGAGAAGTACTCTGCCTTCGGGATAGGAGGTTGAAGCCGTAGGCTGACCCGCTTGAAGTCTTGAGATAGGATGTGTCATGTTAAAGCATGACAGAAGCACAAATTTTTTTATAACACCAATTTTCGGATTGGCACCGCACACTTGATCTAGTTCAAACGTCAAGTTTTTACTGAAGTTTTTTGGTTTTCCAAGTCTATGGTACTTTTAAACTATTTGTGTGTTTCCAGCATAAGTCTCGCAATGCAACGCCGGACACCTTTAGAGATTCGGCAAAAACATTCTTGGATATTGCTATATATGCATCGGTTTCGAATTGTGTCTTCTGTCAATAGTTGGGTTGCCCGGCTCCTGTGCTTGCCTCCTACATTCCGCTTTGTTAGGCTAGGTGTGCAAAGGGAGAACCACTGCGATTGTGCTTCCAGCTCGCATGGTTAAGCGCCTCAGTGGAGAAAGACGAAAACTGACTGTCACAATAAGCGTAAACTGGTTAGCGATCCGATGACTGTGTTAAACTATATGATCGATGGAGGTCACCCATGTTAAACAACGGGCCGTTCACAACATTGGCCGAAGTGTTAACGGCTTGACCTCGGCTGCCGCTGAACACTAACCGGGGGCTAATAATTGGCCTGCCAACTTTAAAGCTCCGATGACTAAGTGAAAGTTATAAAGCTCACATATCTGATTTCCTTGTTTCCGTTAACACAACCGACTTTGGGCACCGAGACATCGGCTAAGGCTTGTTTTGTTACTGCAGAAACACCCTGCGTAGTCTCTTCAAGGGGGTGGAAGCCGACGATGGGCCACTTTGAAATGATGAACGGTCGCAACGGATTCAAAATAAACATATCTCATCAGTTTTTGTATTTATTATACAAATGCTGCCTTCCGTAATCATTGTTATAAAGCCATAAATATGCATCAATTTGACTTAAGATTTTGGCCAAGGTGGGTTGCCTGGATCCTGTGCTTACCCCTACGTTCCCAATTCTTCGGCTAGGCGGTAAGGGGAGCACCTCTGTGATTGTTACTACAAGGTCATCGGGGTTAGTACCTAAGACTGGGTGAATTCGAAAGCTAGACATCTTATAAGATATAATTGGTCGGCAACGACAGAAGTGAAAATTTAGGTTCGCTAAAGACCACATAGTCCGAGAACTCTCCCCAAACTAAATCCTCAATATTTTCCTCCCACATTGATTGGAGCTGAGGTTTCCTGATCATGCTTAGCATGACAACCCAAAGAAAGGAACCGATAGTGGGACTATTTTCTTTGGAAGACATTTCTTATGTTAAACAGAAATATAACATATCTCTATGCGTACCTTTGTTTATAAAACCGTATGGCTGGATCGCCTTGTTTGTCATAAATCTTTGCCCTCATAAAGGCTTTATAAAGTAGGACAAACACTCCTCGGCTACTGGCCGAGGAGGTGGAAGTTGATGGTCAGTCAACAAAGTTTTGTACAATGCGGATCCGAGCATTAATGATGTAAATTACTTGGATACAAAGAATCATTACACATAATTTGTGATTTTACTTCGGATATCGATCCTTAATTCGGCCACCCATGCCCACATTAAGGTTCGGGGCTACTAGGCTTCGGGCTTATCATTTACTAATATTAAAGGGGCACAACGATCCCCTGATCTGGTGTTGCCACCCAACCAGTGTCTCGGGGGCTACTGCTTTGCCTATTCAATGCAGAAAATTCAAACGGCTCAGTGTTCGGCTTGACCGAACTATGGGCAAACGCGTCTTCGGACAACAGGCACCATCTGAGACCTATCCGGCATCAAGCTAATATATCACGACAAATTCTCATGACCCTCTCCCAGGGGCCTGTCTGCCGATCACTATTACCTCTAATATATTACACTGTGTTTCTATTCCTACGTATGCTGCCAAGCTAGGAGTTGATCCTCAGGCCAATTTTGCGAATCGACCTGAGTCTCATGCGCTACTCGGATTAGCGGTTTCATGTTTTCCTTCAGGTGCATCTCGGGTTTTAGACCGACACACTCCTTGAGGGCTACTGGTTATACATATTGACAATAAATAAATTTACATGCATTGGAAATAAAGTCCACAAACAATCAGCCCATGACCGAGGTGTTGAACCACGTCAAACGCATTTCAAGATATAGCTTGGATGCAAGTGGCTGGCTCCATAGAGGGCATTTTCGGCATTAAGCTCGGCTAAACTCCTTCAACTTTTTTGAACCAAGGTGATCTATGACACCTCAGATATAGACCGACGTTGGAGCTCAGATACAGTCCGGCGTTGGAGCTTGGACATAGTCCGACGTTGGAGCTCGGATACAGTATGGTGCTGGAGCTCGGATGCAGTCCAGCATTGGATCTTGGTTGTAACAAGACTCTTCAAATACATCCGGTGTTGGAGCTCGGAAGCGGTCCGGCGTTGGTGCTCGGCTGCAAAAGATACCTCGAATGCAGTCCGGCGTTGGAACTCAGATGCAAGAGGACACTGCTGCACGACAAACACTTCAAAGCCGAGGTGTAGCATTAAAATAACAAGACACTGATAAAGGCCGGAAACTTAAAGGGGCTCCTCAAATACCTGACATGTAAACTCTTCGGATTCACTTCAGCGATCCTCAAGATCGAAGATGAGAAGATTTGTTGAACCAGTTTTCAAGACCAGCGACCGAAGATGGACAACAGTTCGGAAGAATCGAGGAGCGTCCCCCAACTTGAAGACCAGTTTAGGGGCTACTGATGGTGTCCTGGACTAGGGGGTACTCACCCTGTCGCCTCCTCGCCAGCTGGATCGGGCCGAGGACCCCCATGGTGGTTCACTCATGGGCCACTTCGGGCAGCCCATGCCGCATACAAGGGAGATCCCACAAGACTTGGCGCCCAAGACGAGGACTCTCCAAAACCCTAGACCACCGGTGTGTTATATTAACCGAGGCAAGACTAGTCAATAGATGATCTAATATTCATGAGAACAATCTCGTAGTAGACACATGTACTCTGTACTACTTCCCATACGAATACAATCAAAAGCAGCATGTAGGGTATTATCTCTTCAAGAGAGCCCAAAGCTGGGTAAACCCTCTGTCCATGTTACCATCGCTCCAAGATGCCTTGCTTAGGACCCCTACTATGAGATACACCGGATATAGAATCGACACCAGTCCCTCATACTCCCCTCTGCCAGGGACTCCAGTGCCCTTGTTCCATGACTCCAGATCATTCCCATCTTAGGCCTCGCCGTCGTCCACCACCTTGGTGCTCTCGGCACGGCGTGGTCAACGTGGTCAAGGAACACCTTCCATCGGAAGGGGACTATACATGGAGAGGCTGACAGCTGAGTCCACGGCCGCAGCAAGGAAGTGCCTCCTTATTACACACAAAATAATGATTCCTCCACCTGATAGCGGGACCTACCGGAAGGGCCTTGAAAAAAAACATTTCCCCCCTGACAGCTGGGACCCATGAGCTACATCTTCGTATGCAAGGAAGTGCTACAGGCAAAAAAAATTATTGTTCCCCCTGACAGCTAGGACCCACCAGCTATATCTTCGCACGGAAGGAAGTGCCTCCTCGTCCTCCCTGACAGCTGGGACCCAGCGGGTCGAACCGTACGTTGGGTTGTCTGTCTGGTCGCGAACGTGTATGTACATATTGGTCGATCGGTCTCTCTGCACCGATGAACCGTGTCCGAGTAAGGAGATGCATGTGTCGTAGTACAGGCGCGGACGTAGCATGTCACACAGTCCCGTACAACCATGCTGCAAGAAATTAAATACGACTACATACATACATAAGGGCGGGGTCTCAAATGCGTACTCGTGCATACGTACGACCAAGGCTCGTATACATGTAGGCAGCGATGTCATCCTATTCATCGGCAGCTAACTGTCTGGGTCAGAACGGATTAAACAGCATCGTCTTCACCGAGAGCCAAGTGACTAGGTCGGAACCCGTCCTGTTCATCGGGAACGAAGCCACTGGGTCGGATTCATCAGGAACGAAGCCACTAGGTCGGAATGCATAATTTTCACCGGGAGCCAACCGGCTTGGACGAAACAGCCGAAATGAGGTCTGGCGTACCGCGGAACGGAGGAAACGAGCCTTCTGTTCGACCGCGTATGGTCGAAACGGGGTCCTATTTATCAGGGAGGGTTTGGCGTATCGCAAAACGGTGGAAATGTTCTGTTCGAGCTCCTATGGTTGAAACGGGGTCCTGTTAATCAGCAGGGGTGTGGTGTACCGCAAAATGGAGGAAACGGACTTGTGTTGTAGCGCCTACGGTCAAAACGGGGTCCTGTTCATCGGGGTGGGTGTGGCGTACCACAAAACGGGACTCCAATGTTCATCCACCGTCGACTTCCTCCAGCCTCCACCTGCTATTGTTAATCCACCATCTCCAACCTCCACCAGACACTGTTCATCCAAGGGCTACTGTTCATCCAGCCTCCACCGGCTTCAGTTCAACCAGCCTCCACGGGGTCTTGTTCATCCACCACCAACCGGCTGGTGTGTGTGGCGGCCTCCTTGGGCTCCGGTTCATCCAGCGGCAAGCGCATAGTATATACCACGGGATCCTGTTAATCCAGCGGCAACCGCCTACACACGGCCGGGGTCCCGTTCATCCAACCCCCACCGGGCACTGTTCATCACAGCCAACCCCAACCGGCTCGACTCACACCACATCTCGACTCATTCTATGTATCGCGCGGGCGGCAGCAACAGGCACTGTTCATCCACAGGTAACCCAACCGGCTAGCTACATCTCGCATTGTGGTTCGATCAGCTTCAGTAAGCATGCAACAGCAGCGATCGATCAGGTTCAGTTAGCAGCGAAGGAGTCTCGGTCGGGTTCAGTTAGGAGCGAAGGGATCGATCGACTTCAGTATGTAGCAGCAGGAGATTGCTCGGGTTCAGTTAGCGATCTGGCTCGCACCATGCATGTGTACAAGAGAAACGCGCAAACCACACTACATCGCTCGGCCTCGACCACCCACCATAACTGGGAACTCCCCTATATTTTCCTCGCCCTCGCTTCTACCATGATTTTCTCTGTCATGGATGGCCCAAAGAATGTCATGCAGGTGCGTCTTCGGTCCGCCCAGGATGAAAAGCCCATTTTATGTCATGATTTTTTGTCATAGAAGTAGGATCCCACCACATCTATGATGATACTAGGTTTTGTCACAATTATCATCATAGAAGTGTCATAAGCATGCCAGAAAAAAATTCGTTCGGCCCAAAAAGTCATGGATGTGTCTTTGTTTTGTAGTGTCTACATGTATCTTCGAAGGTGTTTGTTGAGTTGGCATGGATCGAGATTGGGATTTGTCACTCCAAGTATCAGAGAGGTATCTTTGGGCCCTCTCGATAATACACATCATAAGAAGCCTTGAAAGCAGACATCGCATGAGACGAAGAAGTTCGCCGGCGGCTGAACGAAAGGGGGGGCAGCTTGATTCTTGTGCTGCAGTGCTCCACGGCGCCCGTTCGAAGACGCAGACGACGTGGTCGACGTCAGCAGAGAAGAAGGACTGGTCGGCGAGGCGAGGCGAGGGCGACGGCGGACGGGTTTGGTGGCTTCCGCCGGTGACAGCAGCGTCTTTGGACGCGAGCGGCATGCCGGATCTGGTGGAGAGAGCGAGGGGCGCGTGAGGGAGGGAGAGGGGATTAGGGTTCCATGGGGGAGAGAAGGGGGGCGCCAGGGTTGGTCTTATCCCCATGGCGAGGCCGGCGAGGTGGTCGGGGTCACCTTGCCCCTTTAGCGACTGGTCGGGGGAACGGGACGAGCGACCGTGGTGGGGGTTGGGCTGGCTGGGCTAGGCCCAGGGGGGCTTCTTTTTTAAAAAATTTGTATTTTCTTTTGTCCTTTATTTCTTTTCTATTTTATTCATTAAAGGGCATGTAAATACTTTAAAAAATATAGGTTTCAATATGACAAATAACCAGGGATTATTTGCCACAATTTGAACATTTTAGATTTTATGTTTGAGAATTTTTAGTTTTGGACTTTAATTTGAATCTGAAAGTGAATAGAGATTTGGATCAACTGAGGATTAGCAACAGTAATGTGATGACATGACACCATTAACAAGGGATTACTGTAGCTTAATTATACGGGCGTCACAATTCTCCTCCACTACAAGAAATCTCGTCCCGAGATTTAAGGGGTGAGTAAGGGGGAAAGACTCGGGAGGGACGGAGCTCAACACAAGATAGGTACCTTAACATGGCATAGAGGCATCTCTCGAGTTGAAATTCAAGATAGTCATCGAGAGCAAGGTAAGAATGTGAAAGGGGTTCAGAGCAATGGGAATAAGTATTGCATCTGATACGAGCACAGATCATAAGGAAGGTGGCTCGTGAATTAAATAGGAAGCCAAACGCAAGGGATAACTTTGAAAACAAGGATGCATAGGAGAGTCAGGTTTCGATCCTGTGGAACTGTGGGTTATGGGCCCACCATGTGGGTTAAAAGCAGAAAGGGTGCTAACATGTTGTACGGTCATGATAGCAAGGTAGGTCAGAGGACAACCTGTCAATTATGTTGGCAACAATGTTGGTACAAAGGGCGAGGGATGAAGAGAACCATTTTCCTGCTCGTTGAACGAGGCGGACCAATAGGCAAAGTTCTCGTCCATCGGTGGCTACCAGAATGTCATCAACAATTGTAACAAGGTCTTACTGACAGAGCTTGCGTATACATAAGCAGGGAATTATCACTGCTTACATATGTTAGGTTACTAGAAAGGTTAATCAGAACAATGGAAAGGAATGTGTAGACTCGAATTAGTTATCGGTGTTCTCGAGTGTCTAACAACTTGGAACCCATGGAAAATTGGGATCGGCGAGAATTAGTAGTTGACAAAGAACTCATAAGAAGTTATGTAGTTCCGTGATATTCTCGAGATACCAGAGGGTAATACTTGAAGGTAGATCAAAGTAAAAGTTGGACAGGTGAAACGATCTAAAGAAAGACAAGTACTTTAACTTGTCCGGGAATGGAATCAAAGGAGAAAAATCATGGTCGGAACCACGATTGCAAAGGACCAATTATAGATACAAGATGAACTTATCGCAAGGGGGATATTATTATAACAAGAAGCTTCCATGATAGGATCTACATCGTGTCCATGGGCATGAACACAAAGTTCAAGGTCGACTCCCACTTCTTCAATGCATAACCTTTCATTCACTTCTCTCTTTTGGTGAAGTTGTAGTGTTGATATTTTATTTGGCAAAACACTAGAAGAGTAAGCAGGTTACAAAAGTAGGCTATGCATCAGGATAGAGCAACCAAATATAGTAGCAAAATCTAATGCAAGCATGAGAGAATGGAATGGGCGATATCGGGATGATCAAAAGGGGGGGGGCTTGCCTGGAAGCTCCGCTGAAAGGGAAGAGCTGTGGTCGGTGACGTAGCCGATCACAGGGGCATCAGCAGCTGTCTCGGGGTCTACCGAAGAGAAAAGGGGGAAGAAACAGTAAATACACGCAAACATATGCATAACAAGACAACAAGTGGTGTTAGAGGTGTTCTAACGCAGCACTAGGCGATACTGGCGAAGGGGGGAAAACATCCGGGAAGTTTTCCCGGTTCTGGACGTCTGTCAGGCAGATGAACTGGAGGGGAAATGTTCGACGTTTGCTGTGCTAGGGACGTGTGACGGGCAAACAAACCGCGTATTCGGATTCGTCTCGTCGTTCTGAGCAACTTTCATGTACAAAGTTTTTCGATCCGAGTTACGGTTTATTTTCTACAAATTTTCAAAGACTAAACATTTTCTGGAATTATCTAAATTAAGAGAAATGAAATTATGATGTCAGCATGACTAGAGGATGATGTCAGTAGTCAACAGCCGCACTGACCAGGTCAAACCTGACCAGTGGGTCCCACATGTCAGCCTCTGTTAAAAAACAGAGTTTATATTAAACTAAACTATGGTTAAAGCTACGGGGGCCCCACATGTCAGTCTCAACTTAGTAACTAATTAGGTTTTAATTAATAAAACATTTTAATTAACTAATTTTGTTGTGGGGCCCGCATGTCAGTGGCTGGGGCCGCCCAGTCAGCACAATTGACCACGGTCAACATGGTCAACTAGGGCTAGGGGGCTTACTGGCAGTGACCCAGGGGCGGGCCCCAGGTATGCCACATCGGCGGTGGCCGGCGGCTCAACACCGGCGACGCCAAACGCGGCGGCGCGGCTCGGATCTCGCCGGAAAACGGCCTTAGGCGGCCATTTGGCTTGCGGCCTAGTGTGTTCGAATGAGCACTCGCTCACACGTCTATCTGCGGCGGTAGATTGACCGGAAGCGGCCGGAGACGGCGACGATGAGCGGCGGAGGCAGCGCTGGAGTTCGGGTATGAGTGGATCCAGCAATACATGGCACGAAGGAGCGAGCTAGCTAGCGCTACGGGGGCCTACACGCGTGCTGAGCACGACTACGAGCTCGGACGAGCTCATCGGCGAGCGTGGCCATGACGAGGAGCTCGACGGCGGTGCTGTTTTCGTGACCGAACGGCAGCTATGACTAGGGGCGCGGGGAGGCGCGGAAGGAGAGGGGAGAGGACAGAGTGGAGCTCACTAAGCGGTCACGACAGACTCTTGGCGATTTAGGAGCAGCAGACATCGCCGGAGACGAAGAAGTTCGCCGGCGGGCGAACGAAAGGGGGGGAAGCTCTATTCTTGCGCCGCAGTGCTCCACAGCGCCTGTTCGAAGATGCAGATGACGTGGTCAACATCAATGGAGAAGAAGGACTGGTCGGCGAGGTGAGGCGAGGGCAACGGCCGACGGGTTCGGTGGCTTCCGCCGACGACAGCGGCATCTTCGGACGCGAGCGGCGCGCCAGATCTTGTGGAGAGAGCGAGGGGTGCGTGAGGGAGGGAGAGGGGATTAGGGTTCCACGGGGGAGAGAAGGGGAGCGTCGGGGTTGGTCTTATCCCCATGGCAAGGCCGGCGAGGTGGTCGGGGTTGACCTTGCCCCTGTAGCGACTGGTCGGGGGAACAGGACGAGCGACCATGGTGGGGGTGGGCTGGCTGGGCCACCCAGGTGCGCTAGGCCGAGGGGGCTTCTCTTTTTTTAAAATTGTATTTTCTTTTGTCCTTTATTTCTTTTCTTTTTTATTCATTAAAGGGCATTTAAATACTTTAAAAAATATAGGTTTCAATATGACAAATAACCAGGGATTATTTGCCACAATTTGAACATTTTAGATTTTATGTTTGAGAATTTTGAGTTTTGGACTTTAATTTGAATTTGAAAATGAATAGAATTTTGGATCAACTAAGGATTAGCAACAGTAATGTGAGGACATGACACCATTAACGAGGGATTACTATAGCTTAATTATCCGGGCGTCACACAAAGTGACAAATGAGCTAGTTACAGGATGGTTTATTACGGAACAAGTAAAGAGACTTGCTGGTGAAAGGACATGTGGTGCCCCCATGTGTGGTTTTGGTAATTGATGACAATCTCTATGGACTAATGGTTGCCTTGAGTTATATTTGAAGGGTTTGCCCGGATTTTCTTGGAGTCCATTTGTTGGTTTCAATGAGAGTTTGTGATGACCAAGGTGCTATTAAGGAATTATCCAAAGATTGGTCATATGAGTGTTGAGCTTATTGCAAGCATGTCTTGAAGAAGAAGCTTGTGTGATCATTCATGTTTACCTTCAAGACATCATCCAAATGAAGATAGTTGCAAAGATTCAAGGTTGATCAAGACTAAGTCAAGAGTGAATCAAGTTGATCAACTCACAAAGCGTAGAAGATGTACCAAGAGGGATCAAGTGATCCCATGGTATGGTAAGCATTGTCCATTGCACTTTTTATACTAATCCATGGTCTATGTGAGAGTTGTATGTGAGGTTAGGTATGTATCCATGGGCTTGCGTCAAGAGGAAGATATCATACAACCCATGGAAAGGATGACATCAAGTGGTGATCATCATCAAGTTTGCCTTGTGCAAATTCAAGTGGAGCATCACGAAGAGATCAAGTGCTTGAATCTTGCCATCCATTGTGGTGTCAATGGACTTGTGAAGATGTGCCGAAGAGTGGCTCACCCATAGTGAACTATGGGGGAGCAATCATCTAGTCTTCATCGAGCCAACACAATCAAGAAAGGTGGTCCAACTTGAGGGAGTCAAGATCGTCTTCATCTAGCTCAAGTGGACCATGTGCAAGGCAAAGGTTTTCCCTTGATAGGTTTTCTATTTTACCGGTCTTGTGGTGGCAGTTGGGAGACCGAGTTATAGGATCGTTTGCCGTACTATCAAGGGGGGCTCTCAAGTTGGTAGCTTGATCGTATCGTTAGTAGAGAGCTCAAACCATTGCATCCTTGCATCATGTTTCTTGGTTCTTGTTTGGTTATCTTTGTGAGTCTTAGATCTTATGGTCATCTTGATGACAAGCTTGAGTTCATCAAAAACGGAGTTCGCATGCGTCTTCTATGATGTTTTCGGTGTTGGAGGTTTTACCGGTCTTATCCGATGAAGGGTTCTCACCATTTTCTTATGGGACTTTTCTCATTTGATTATTCTTGATATTTCTATCAATATTGTGTTAGCCCATGTCGTTATCTTTCCAACAAACTTGGTTTCATCGAATTCGGAGTCCGTTTGCAAAAGTTGTGACTGTTTTGGTAAAGGCTGCAGCGGTACTACCATGACTAGAGCGGATGTAATTTTTTACTACCGCTCCAGAGCAGTACTACCGCGGCTCCTGAGCGGTAGTACCGCTCCAGAGCAGTA
The DNA here is from genome assembly GCF_018294505.1 of Triticum aestivum. Taxonomy (NCBI): domain Eukaryota; kingdom Viridiplantae; phylum Streptophyta; class Magnoliopsida; order Poales; family Poaceae; genus Triticum; species Triticum aestivum. The sequence goes on from NC_057795.1 coordinate 626,382,479, forward strand.
CTACCGTGGCTCCTAAGCGGTAGTACCGCTCCGGACCAAAATCTCGTGTTTTGCTCAGCGGAAGTAGGCATAGAAGTATTTTTTTAGTACCGCTCGCAAGCAGTAGTACCGCTACCATTTGCGGTAGTACCGTGAGGTCGAGCAGTAGTACCGTGAGGACGAGCGGTAGTACCGCTCCGGCGGTTCTACTGGCATTTTGCCTCCTCGCTGTTGGTTTTCAAAGGGGTTCTACCGCCCTAGCGGTAGTACCGCTCCTTGGAGCGGTGGTACCGCTCTGTGCGGGCTGTGAGCATAACGGTTGGATTTTTCTCCACCTATAAAAGGGGGTCTTCTTCCCCATTGAACCTAATCTTTTGATCTCGTGTTCTTCCCCCATTGTTGACCTTCTTCGAGCTTGCTAACTCTCAATCCCTCCATGGATTCTTGCTAGTTTTTGAGGGAAAAGAGAGAGGAGATCTAGATCCACGTTTCCACCAATCACTTTCTCCTCTAAGTGAGGGGAACCCCTTGGATCTAGATCTTGGAGTTCTTCGTGTTCTTCTTTCGTTCTTCCTCTCATTTTCCTCCCTAGCATTAGTTGCTTTGGTGGGATTTGGGAGAGAAGGACTTGGGCACTCCGTGTGCCCTTGCCATTGCATTTGGTGCATCGGTTTGAGTTCTCCTCGGTGATACGTGGAAGTGAAGTTTGAGAAGCTTATTACTCTTGGGTGTTTGGGCACCCTAGAGCTTGTTCCTCTTGGGTGCCTTGGCGCCCTAGACGGTTGGTGGTGTTCGGAGCTCAATCATTGTGGTGTAAAGCTCCGGGCAAGCGTCGGGGTCTCCAATTAGGTTGTGGAGATCGCCCCGAGCAGTTTGACGGGTACCGGTGACCGCCCCCAAGGGTTGCCAAAGTGTACGGGTTCGGTGACCGCCCCCAAGGGTCGCCATTTGTACGGGTTCGGTGACTGCCCTCAAGGGTCCCTTAGTGGAATCACGACATCTTGCATTGTGCGAGGGCGTGAGGAGATTACAGTGGCCCTGGTGGCTTCTTGGGGAGCATTGTGCCTCCACACCGCTCCAAACGGAGATTAGCATCCGAAAGGGTGTGAACTTCGGGATACATCATCGTCTCCGCGTGCCTCGGTTATCTCTTACCCGAGCCCCTTTACTTATGCACTTTACTTTGTGATAGCCATATTGTTCTTTGTCATATATCTTGCTATCACATAGTTGCTTATCTTGCTTAGCATAAGTTGTTGGTGCACATAGGTGAGCCTAGTTGTTGTAGGTTTTGTGCTTGAAAAATTAACCGCTAGGTTTATTCCGCATTTGTTCAAGCCTAAACCGTAATTATTTTAAAGCGCCTATTCACCCCCCCCCTCTAGGCGACATCCACGATCTTTCAATTGGTATCAGAGCCTCGTCTCTCTTTGTTGGGCTTAACCGCCTAGAGAGTAAAGATGTCGACTAGGGGATTAGGATTCTCTGACACTCTTAGTTTTGATGGCACAAATTTTGATGTTTGGGTAATTCGCATGCTTAATCTCTTTAGGGTCATGGACCCAAATTTAGAGCGAATTGTAGATATGGGTTTTTCTCCTCCAAAGGATCCCCAAATTATCTTTAGAGGATGAGAAAAACTCTTATCTCAATGCTCAAGCCTCTAATGTGCTTTTCGATGCTTTGAGCAATGTAGTTATATTTCAACTCATGCCGTTCCGGGATGCTCATGAGTTATGGACAAAGCTTCAAGATAAATATGGTGTGTCCAAGATTTGTGGGGATGGTTGTTCTCCCTCCACCTCCGGTCATATAATCTTCTCAACTTCTTCTACTTCACCTAAATGTGGTTTGCCACAAGGTAATGATATGGTGAGTAGTGTTGGTCATTGCAATGATGATAGTATGCTTATTGTGGATGATCCTTCATCACTATATTATTGCAATGCTCCCTGTTTGGGCTTTAACACTTCGAGCACTCCAAATGTTTCATGTGCTTGTGTTGATAGTCCTTGCATATCATGTAGAAATTGCTTGACTAAATATCATGATGATATGCCTGCTATGTCTTGTTGCCATGATGAAAATGCATCTATTTCCTCGAATTGTTGTGCGAACAATGTAGAGGAAACCGAACACTCCATGGAACAAGATGTGGTATTTAATGGTGCCTCAAGGGATCCTACATCATCATCTATTGCGTTTTGCCTTATGGCTAAGGCGTCAAAGGTATCTCCTACTTTGTACCCCAATATGTCTCTTGATGATGTTGATGCTAATGATGATGAGGATAATGATGAAGAGAATGATAATGTTGCCTCCTTAAAAATTAAGGGGGAAATGGTTTTTAAAGCTCTTCATAAAAATAAAATTGCTCGTTCCAACTTCATGGAAATTATGTCCATTGCTATTGAGAGCAAGAAATATATTGATGAGTTGGAATCTTGTCTTGAGGAGCATGAGGTCACCATTGATAAAATGGAAGGTCATGGGCGTGATTACGTGATTGCGGACCTCTCTCAAGCTCTTGAACTTGAACAAACCACCAAGGAATCTCTTGAGGAGACTTTTCTCTAGAATTGTCTAAAGTGAAGGAATCTACCGATAGAGCACTTAAGGTGGCCAATGTTTTTGAAACTAAAAATGCTAAGCTTGAAGTTGCTCATGCTAGACTCCTTGAGGATTTTGAGCACCTCGAAAATGGCTCAAGGGTCATCAAGGGTGAGCTCATCAAACTCACCGAGTCTCATGCTCAACTTGAAGCTTCTTATTTAAAAGAGCTTGCCAAGTTGCCTTCTCCTCTTGTTGTTAATGATGATGCTTGTGCTACTAATTCTATTACTTGTGAAGCATCCATTTTGAAGGAGAATGTTGAGCTACGGGCTCAACTTGAGGTGCTATCTTGCAATTATGGGAAATTGGAAGAAAGTCATGAAAAGCTCTCAAGCTCTCATGATGATCTTCTAGTATCCCATAGTGTGCTAAAGATAGCTCATGAGGCCATGATTGCTAAGGTAACATCTAGTGAGCCTCATGTGGATACTAGCACTACTTCTAGTCAAAATAGTATATTGCCATGTGCTAGTCCTTGTAATTCATCTACTCACAATGTTGGTACATCTTGTGATGAATTGCTTTCCTTGCCTTGTTGCTCTAACGATGAAGCTTATACTTCCTCTAGTACTTGTGTTGAGACTAACCATGTAGAGGAAATCAAAGAACTCAAGTCCCAAGTCACTTCTTTGAAGAAAGACTTGGAAAAGTGTCATGAAGGGAAGACCACACTCAACAATATCTTGAGTGTGCAAAAATCCCCCAATGACAAAGGTGGACTTGGATTGAACTCCAACAAGAAGAAGAAGTCCAAGTTGAACAAGAAGAAGGGCCAAGAACAAGTCAAGAATTCGGCCAAGATTGTTTGCTTCAAGTGCAAAGTCGAAGGGCATCATGTTAGATCTTGCCCATTGAAGAAGAAGGCCATTAGTGTCAAGCAACAAGGGAAGAGGGCACAAGTTCAATCTCATGCTCAACATCAAGTTGAAGAAAGGCCTCTTCCCAAGAAGACTCAAGTTAATGCTTCTCAAATTGAGAAATCAAGTGAGAAGAAAGTGAAGAGTAGACGTTGCTACTTATGTCGTGAGAAAGGTCACGTCGCTTCTTCATGCACTAGGGGTAACTTATCCAACCCAATTATTATTGATGATATCTATTCTCTTGGTAATGATAAGGTTGGCAATGTGTTTGCCAAGTTTGTTGGTACTCAAAGTGGTGTCAAGCAAAGAACCATTTGGGTAGCCAAACCTATTGTGACTAACCTCTTAGGACCCAACTTGGTTGGGGACCAACAAGCTCAAACTTGATCAATAGGTGTTGTTGGAGGGCATTGGAGACTTGGCTACATTATGAAGAATTAAGGGGACTTCATCATTCTCTTTGTCTCAAGCCAAGTCAATTGGATTATCAAGTTTCTATCTTATATCCAATGTGCCTCCTTGTGGTAACTTGTACTTAAATTGTTTACCTTGAAAGTTACTTGCCCCCTTGCATGTTTTGGTTTTGTTCCTTGCATGTGTTTGTATATGTTGCGCTTCCAACTTGCTTATCTTGAGCAATCAAGTATGTGTGTGTTGGTTTGCACATCATGTACGTGTGCGTCGTGCGTTGAGCCTTTTTGCTTCCTGTTTGTATCCTAGTTGGCTCGTGTGAGAGATCAATGGAACATCCCATTTTGGGGGAGTGATGTGCTTTGTGCACCTCACAATCCTATAAATGTGTGTACATGAGGAATACCATCTAGTATTGATATTACAAGATTATCTAGTCGCTAGGTGGTATATCTCTCATGAGAAATTCAAATTCTAAATAGTCCATTAATTATCTCTTGTTTGTTCCTCTTATTGCCTCTTGTTAAGTTCTTATTGGTATCACATTATGGGGGAGTAATATGCTAAGTGCATATTACAAGCCTAGAAAATGTGTGCATTTGAGATATTGTCACCTAGAATTGATATTGTAGATTATCTTGTTCCTAGGTAGCATGTTAGCTCTACAAGTTGCAATTTGCTTGTGTTTGTTGTGAAGATGATGTTGGATGTCCTTGTTATCTACCACCGGGAATTATTTCCAAATACTTCTTGTCTTTTGACAATTGGTAGTCACTTATGTGTGGTAGAATTTGTTGATCATCTTTACTTTGGCTTTTGTTTTTCCTTTTCTCTTGCCAAGGTTTGTGTCAACTCCCGGTGTCTTCCCTACCACTTGTGGATCTTTTTTATTTCTTGTTCTTGTCTAGTGTTTTCTAGATATAGTGAAAGTAGTGATCCCACCTTGTGCATTTTGTATTCAAATGCAAATCCTATATAATGCACAACTCGTGGGGGATTTATCCTATTTTCTTTAGAACACTCTTCTTGTGATCCTTATTAAGTGTGTTTTGGTGGAAGGCAAGCCATTTCTTCTTGGTACTTTGTGCCATCATGAAACTTTGTTGAGAGCTTGGTTTGTTTGGAACCATCCTCTCTTTGGGAGTTTGACATCTTTAGTTTAGTGTGTATCAATGGATATCTCATTCCTTGATGTATCTTTAATGATATCTTCCAAGTGATGATTTTTCCATGTGGTATCCTTTTCACTTGGCATTTCTTTCTCTTTAGGTTTCGGGTTTTGAAAGTCTTGAGCATGCATGTTTACTTCATGTATTTTATTTGGCATGCTTTCTTTCTTTGACTCAATATATAGGGGGATCTCCACCAAGTCTCAAATCGGATGAGATGTGTATGAAATTCATTTTCATATCTATATGCACATATTTATGTGGAGTTTGTCCTATGTATTGGTTTTTCTAACTATTTGGTCCCAATGAGTTTGGATAACGTTTAGTTTGTGTTGTTCTTCTAGGAACATTTGGAGATGCATTGGATGCTCGGCTCACTCACAAGGAAGGTGTTGTCACCATGTGCATATTGGAGTCAAGCTAGGATGATCAATGAACTACTATCTACCTTCAATTGGTATCTACTACATCCTTCCAATGATATCTCGGTAACAAGTATCTATTCATGCTTTCTCCTCTTGCATTCAACCTTGTGTAGGTTGCATCTTGGCATGATATTCATTTCATATCTTGTGATACTTGTTTCCTTTCTCAAAGCATCCCAACGATGATCTCTTGTTGCTAGTTGTGATGCCTTTGATGGATGTGTGTTTGGACTTCATTTATATACAATGAGACCATATCTAGCCAAGTGCTATGCTTTCAAGCAAATATCTTATTGGTATATTTATGACTTCCTTTTGGATATCTCATTTCCTTCTTGTTGTAACTATTTCGGGTGTACATCCTTCTTTGTAGATATATATATCATCATGATTTCGTGTACATAGAACCTTATACACTTGAGAGAAATTACATCTCTAGTTGATATCATTTCTTTCACGTCCACCTTGTCTTTCTTATGTTATTTCTTTGGTGGCCCCGTGAAAGCTTGTGCCTTGAGTGCATGTCCTCTATCGTTGCATCTTGATGCACTCTTGTGTGGTGAAGGTTATTTTCCTCTTGCTTATCTTTACGAGGTTTTTGCCATCTTAATTGGTATCCCTCGTCTTGATGAGCCTCCCCTCGTCTATCTTCACCACGGGTTGTCACAAGCATAGGTTCTCTTTTGCTTATTAGTAAGCTTGTGAACCCTTTTGCCAGTTGTGTGTGGGAATGGTAGGCCTTTCACCATGTGCCTCATTCTTTCAAGACTATGTTGATGCTTAATGCTCATCCTAATTTTAGTCTTCTCAAGTGCTTCGCCATGACTCACACACATCATTTTGGTTGAGCCTATTCTTAAGTTGCCTCTTTTACATGTTGCTCAACCATGTGCTTGTTGCAAGCGCTAGGCTTTGTTTCCTATATGCTCACTTGCACTGGATGTGAGTTTCTATTGATTTTGGGGGAGCTATGATCCTATTTTGTGCACTTTGTATTCAAATACAAAAATTCTTATGTGTGCACAAATCATGGGGAGCTTCTCCAGTTTCTTTAGAACACTCCTTCGCTCGTATCATTTATTCATTCATGTGGCATGTAGGATCATTGGTCTAGTTGGCTCAATTGATATCCGTTGATTGCTTGCTTCAATTGGTATCTTCTGATTGCTTGTGTCTCTCTTTGTTATGTCTTTGTGGCATATCTTTCTATTGCAATCTTTGGGCATCGATATAGTTTGTCTTCCTCCAAGTATTGGCAGTTGGATATGTGTATTGCATTCCACTCTCTTGTTGAGAAATACACAATTTATGGAGGACCACAATTTATATTGGCCTTCTAAGAGTTTCGCCCATTTTGGCAATCGATGCCAATGGGGGAGAATTTTCAGAGAGTTTTGTGGAGTAGCTTTGGTTTTATTTCCTTAGCATTTGCATCTCATACGCATGCATTATTGGTTGGTGCATTGAATGGTGATGCATAATTCCTTGTATAAACTCTCTTGAAAGTGATTGTCATCAATTACCAAAATGGGGGAGATTTAAAGGACATGTGGTGCCCCCATGTGTGGTTTTGGTAATTGATGACAATCTCTATGGACTAATGGTTGCCTTGAGTTATATTTGAAGGGTTTGCCCGGCTTTTCTTGGAGTCCATTTGTTGGTTTCAATGAGAGTTTGTGATGACCAAGGTGCTATTAAGGAATTATCCAAAGATTGGTCATATGAGTGTTGAGCTTATTGCAAGCATGTCTTGAAGAAGAAGCTTGTGTGATCATTCATGTTTACCTTCAAGACATCATCCAAATGAAGATAGTTGCAAAGATTCAAGGTTGATCAAGACTAAGTCAAGAGTGAATCAAGTTGATCAACTCACAAAGCGTAGAAGATGTACCAAGAGGGATCAAGTGATCCCATGGTATGGTAAGAATTGTCCATTGCACTTTTTATACTAACCCATGGTCTATGTGAGAGTTGTATGTAGGGTTAGGTACGTATCCATGGGCTTGCGTCAAGAGGAAGATATCATACAACCCATGGAAAGGATGACATTAAGTGGTGATCATCATCAAGTTTGTCGTGTGCAAGTTCAAGTGGAGCATCACGAAGAGATCAAGTGCTTGAATCTTGCCATCCATTGTGGTGTCAATGGACTTGTGAAGATGTGCCGAAGAGTGGCTCACCCATAGTGAACTATGGGGGAGCAATCATCTAGTCTTCATCGAGCCAACGCAATCAAGAAAGGTGGTCCAACTTGAGGGAGTCAAGATCGTCTTCATCTAGCTCAAGTGGACCATGTGCAAGGCAAAGGTTTTCCCTTGATAGGTTTTCTATTTTACCGGTCTTGTAGTGGCAGTTGGGAGACCGAGTTATAGGATCGTTTGCCGTACTATCAAGGGGGGCTCTCAAGTTGGTAGCTTGATCGTATCGTTAGTAGAGAGCTCAAACCATTGCATCCTTGCATCATGTTTCTTGGTTCTTGTTTGGTTATCTTTGTGAGTCTTATAGCTTATGTTCATCTTGATGACAAGCTTGAGTTCATCGAAAACGGAGTTCGCATGCGTCTTCTATGATGTTTTCGGTGTTGGAGGTTTTACCGGTCTTATCCGATGAAGGGTTCTCACCATTTTCTTATGGGAATTTTCACATTTGCTTATTCTTGATATTTCTATCAATATTGTGTTAGCCCATGTTGTTAGCTTTCCAACAAACTTGGTTTCATCGAATTCGGAGTCCGTTTGCAAAAGTTGTGACTATTTTGGTAAAGGCTGCAGCGGTACTACCGCGACTAGAGCGGATGTAATTTTTTACTACCGCTCTAGAGCAGTACTACCGCGGCTCCTGAGCGGTAGTACCGCTCCAGAGCAATACTACCGCGGCTCCTAAGCGGTAGTACCGCTCCGGACCAAAATCTCGTGTTTTCTCAATGGAAGTAGGCACAGAAGTATTTTTTTAGTACCGCTCGCAAGCAGTAGTACCACTACCATTTGCGGTAGTACCATGAGGTCGAGCAGTAGTACCGTGAGGAGGAGCGGTAGTACCGCTCCGGCGGTTCTACTGGCCTTTTGCCTCCTCGCTGTTGTTTTTCAAAGGGGTTCTACCGCCCTAGCGGTAGTACCGCTCCTTGGAGCGGTAGTACCGCTCTGTGCGGGTTGTGAGCATAACGGTTGGATTTTCCTCCACCTATAAAAGGGGGTCTTCTTCCCCATTGAACCTAATCTTTTGAGCGCGTGTTCTTCCACCATTGTTGACCTTCTTCAAGCTTGCTAACTCTCAATCCCTCCATGGAATCTTGCTAGTTTTTGAGGGAAAAGAGAGAGGAGATCTAGATCCACGTTTCCACCAATCACTTTCTCCTCTAAGTGAGGGGAACCCCTTGGATCTAGATCTTGGAGTTCTTCGTGTTCTTCTTTCGTTCTTCCTCTCATTTTCCTCCCTAGCATTAGTTGCTTTGGTGGGATTTGGGAGAGAAGGACTTGGGCACTCCGTGTGCCCTTGCCATTGCATTTGGTGCATCGGTTTGAGTTCTCCTCGGTGATACGTGGAAGTGAAGTTTGAGAAGCTTATTACTCTTGGGTGTTTGGGCACCCTAGAGCTTGTTCCTCTTGGGTGCCTTGGCGCCCTAGACGATTGGTGGTGTTCGGAGCTCAATCATTGTGGTGTAAAGCTCCGGGCAAGCATCGGGGTCTCCAATTAGGTTGTGGAGATCACCCCGTGCAGTTTGATGGGTACCGGTGACCGCCCCCAAGGGTTTCCAAAGTGTACGGGTTCGGTGACCGCCCCCAAGGGTCACCATTTGTACGGGTTCGGTGACCGCCCTCAAGGGTCCCTTAGTGGAATCACGGCATCTTGCATTGTGCGAGGGCGTGAGGAGATTACGGTGGCCCTAGTGGCTTCTTGGGGAGCGTTGTGCCTCCACACCGTCCAAACGGAGATTAGCATCCGCAAGGGTGTGAACTTCGGGATACATCATCGTCTCCACGTGCCTCGGTTATCTCTTACCCGAGCCCCTTTACTTATGCACTTTACTTTGTGATAGCCATATTGTTCTTTGTCATATATCTTGCTATCACATAGTTGCTTATCTTGCTTAGCATAAGTTGTTGGTGCACATAGGTGAGCCTAGTTGTTGTAGGTTTTGTGCTTGACAAATTAACCGCTAGGTTTATTCCGCATTTGTTCAAGCCTGAACCGTAATTATTTTAAAGCGCCTATTCACCCCCCCCTCTAGGCGACATCCACGATCTTTCAGCTGGTAATGACATTGAACTAGGTATTGAGATATCGACGATCAAATCTTGGGCAAGTAACACACCGATAGAAAAAGGGAATTACATATGTTGTCATAACGGTTTGACCATAAAGGTCTACGTAGAATATGTAGGAACCAAGATGGCCATCCAAGTTATGCTATTGGTTATTGACCAGAGAGGTGTCTCAGTCTTGTCTGCATAGTTCTCAAAGCCGTAGGGTCCGCATGCTTAACGATCCTTGATGATATAGTGTTATATGATTTACATGTTTTTGTGACTGGATGTTGTTCGGAGTCCCAGATGAGATAACGGACATGACGAGGATCTACGAAATGGTCCGGAGGTAAATATTGATATATAGGACGATGGTATTTGGACACCGGAAGAGTTTTGGGAAGTATGGGGTAGAAATCGGGTCATCGGAAGGGGTTCCGGACACCCCCGGGAGGTTAATGGGCCATATGGGCCAAAGGGGGGGACACAGTAGCCCACAAGGGGATGGCGTGCCCCTCCTAGGCCGCAGCCCTTGGGGATAGTAGGAAAGGGGGGAGTCGGCCTCCCCCTTCCTTTCCTTCCCCCCTCCAGCAAATATGGAAAGGGGGGCGCGGCCAGGGCAGGAGCCCAAGTAGGATTCGGTCCTACTTGGGGCGCCTCCTGGCCTCTCCATTCTACCCCACCTAAATATACGTGGGAGGGGGTACCACACATAACCACGACAATCTCTTAGTCGTGTGCAGTGCCCCCTTGATGTCTACTACGCAACCTTCTTCTTGTAGACGTTGTTGGGCCTCCAAGTGCATAGGGTTGTAGGACAGTAGAAAATTTCCCTCAAGTGGATGACCTAAGGTTTATCAATCCGTGGGAGGCGTAGGATGAAGATGGTCTCTCTCAAACAACCCTGCAACCAAATAACAAAGAGTCTCTTGTGTCCCCAACACACCCAATACAATGGTAATTGTATAGGTGCGCTAGTTCGGCGAAGAGATGGTGATACAAGTGCAATATGGATGGTAGATATAGGTTTTTGTAATCTGATATTATAAAAACAGCAAGGTAGCAAGCGATAAAGTGAGCGAAAATGGTATTGCAATGCTAAACAAGGCCTAGGATTCATACTTTCGCTAGTGCAAGTTCTCTCAACAAGGATAACATAACTGTATTATATAACTATCCCTCAACATGCAACAAAGAGTCACTCCAAAGTCACTAATAGCGGAGAACAAACGAAGAGATTATTGTAGGGTATGACACCACCTCAAAGTTATTCTTTCCGATCAATCCACTAGGCTATTCCTATAAGTGTCACAAACAGCCCTAGAGTTTGTAGTAAAATAACACCTTAAGACACACATCAACCAAAACCCTAATGTCACCTAGATACTCCAATGTCACCTCAAGTATCCGCGGGTTTGATTATACGATATGCATCACCCAATCTCATATTCATCTATTCAAACCAACACAAAGAACTTCAAAGAGTGCCCCAAAGTTTCTACCAGAGAGTCAAGACGAAAATGGGTGCCAACCCCTATGCATAGATTCCCAATGTCATGGAACCTGCAAGTTGATCACCAAAACATACATCAATTGAATCAATAGAATACCCCATTGTAACCATGGGTATCGCACGCAAGACATACATCAAGTGTTCTCAAATCCTTAAAGACTCAGTCCGATAAGATAACTTCAAAGGGAATACTCAATTCATTACAAGAAAATAGAGGGAGAGAAACATCATAAGATCCAACTATAATAGCAAAGCTCGCGGTACATCATGATCGTGCCATATCAAGAACATGAGAGAGAGAGAGAGATCAAACACATAGCTACTAGTACATACCCTCAGCCCCGAGGGTGAACTACTCCCTCCTCGTCATGGAGAGCGGCGGGATGATGAAGATGGCCACTGGTGATGGATCCCCCCCTCTGGCAGGGTGCCGGAACAGGGTCCCGATTGGTTTTTGGTGGCTACAGAGGCTTGCGGCAGTGGAACTCACGATCTAGGTTTCTTTTCGGGGCTTTCTGTATTTATAGGAATTTTTGGCATCAGGAACAAGTCAGGGGGGTCTCCTAGTCATCCACGAGGTAGGGGCGCGTCCAAGGGGGTAGGGCGCGCCCTCCACCCTCATGCATGGCTCGAGACTCTTCTGCCCAACACTTTTACTTCGGTGGTTTCTTTTGGTCCATAAAAAAACATCAAAAATTGGCACGTCAATTGGACTCCGTTTGGTTCCTTTTCTGTAAAACTCAAAACAAGGAAAAATAGAAACTAGCACTGGGCTCTAGGTTAATAGGTTAGTCCCAAAAATCATATAAAATATCATATAAATGCATATAAAACAACCAAGATGGATAATATAATAGCATGGAACAATCAAAAATTATAGATACGTTGGAGACGTATCAAGCATCCCCAAGCTTAATTCCTGCTCGTCCTCGAGTAGGTAAATGATAAAAACAGAATTTTTGATGTGGAATGCTACCTAACATATTTATCAATGTAATCTTCTTTATTGTGGCAAGAATATTCAGATCTGGGAGATTCAAAATTAAAGTTTAATATTGACATAAAAACAATAATACTTCAAGCATACTAACAAAGCAATCATGTCTTCTCAAAATAACATAGCCAAAGAAAGCTATCCCTACAAAATCATATAGTCTAGCTATGCTCTATCTTCATCACACAAAATATTTAAATCATGCACAAACCTGATGACAAGCCAAGCAATTGTTTCATACTTTTGATGTTCTCAAACTTTTTCAATCTTCACGCGATACATGAGCGTGAGCCATGGACATAGCATTATAGGTGGAATAGAATGGTGGTTGTGGAGAAGACAAAAAGGAGAAGATAATCTCACATCAACAAGGTGTATCAACGGGCTATGGAGATGCCCATCAATAAATATCAATGTGAGTGAGTAGGGATTGCCATGCAATGGAACCACTAGAGCTATAAGTGTATGAAAGATCAAAAATAAACTAAGTGGGTGTGCACCAAACTCGCTTGCTCACGAAGACCTAGGGCATTTTGAGGAAGCCCATCATTGGAATATACAAGCCAAGTTCTATAATGAAAAATTCCCACTAGTGTATGAAAGTGACAACATAGGAGACTCTCTATCATGAAGATCATGGTTCTACATTGAAGCACAAGTGTGGTAAAAGGATAGTAGCATTGCCCCTTCTCTCTTTTTCTCTCTTTTTTTGTTTTCTTTTTGTTTTGTTTTTTTGGCTTCTCTTTGTTTGGGCCTCTTTTTTATTTTATTTTTTAGTTTTTGTCTAGAGACTCATCCTGACTTGTGGGGGAATCATAGTCTCCATCATCCTTTCCTCACTAGGACAATGCTTTAATAGTGATGATCATCACACTTTCATTTACTTACAACTCAAGAATTACAACTCGATACTTAGAACAAAATATGACTCCATATGAATGCCTCCGGTGGTGTATCGGGATGTGCAATAAATCAAGAGTGACATGTATGATAGAATTATGAATGGTGGCTTTGCCACAAATACGATGTCAACTACATGATCATGCAAAGCAATATGACAATGATGAAGCATGTCATAATAAACGGAACGGTGGAAAGTTACATGGAAATATATCTCGGAATGGCTATGGAAATGCCATGATAGGTAGGTATGGTGGCTGTTTTGAGGAAGGTACATGGTGGGTGTATGGTATCGATGAAAGTTGCGCGACACAAGAGAGGCTAGCAATGGTGTAAGGGTGAGAGTGCGTATAGTCCATGGACTCAACATTAGTCATAAAGAACTCACATACTTATTGAAAAAATTTATTAGTTATTTAAACGAAATACTACGCGCATGCTCCTAGGGGGATAGATTGGTAGGAAAATACCATCGCTCGTCCCCGACCGCCACTCATAAGGAAGACAATCAATAAATAAATCATGCTCCAACTTCATCACATAACGGTTCACCATACATGCATGCTACGGGAATCACAAACTTTAACACAAGTATCTCTCAAATTCACAATTACTCACTAGCATGACTCTAATATCACCATCTTCATATCTCAAAACAATCATAAAGAATCAAACTTCTCATAGTATTCAATGCACTTTATATGAAAGTTTTTATTATATCCCTCTTGGATGCCCATCATATTAGGACTAAATTTATAACCCAAGCAAATTACCATGTTGTTTAAGACTCTCAAAATAATATAAGTGAAGCATGAGAGTTCAACAATTTCTTCAAAATAAAACCACCATCGTGCTCTAAAAATATATAAGTGAAGCACTAGAGCAAACGACAAACTACTCCAAAAGATATAAGTGAAGATCAATGAGTAGTTGAATAATTATGTAACTATGTGAAGACTCTCTAACATTTAAGAATTTCGGATCTTGGGATATTATTCAAACAGAAAGCAAAACAAAACAAAATTACATAACACTCCAAGCAAAACACATATCATGTGGTGAATAAAAATATAGCTCCAAGTAAAGTTACTGATGAACAAAGACAAAAGAGGGGATGCCATCCGGGGCATCCCCAAGCTTAGGCTCTTGGTTGTCCTTGAATATTACCTTGGGGTACCTTGGGAATCCCCAAGCTTAGGCTCTTGCCACTCCTTATTCCATAATCCATCGAATCTTTACCCAAAACTTGAAAACTTCACAACACAAAACTCAATAGAAAACTCGTAAGCTCCGTTAGTATAAGAAAATAAATCACCACTTTTGGTACTGTTGTGAACTCATTATAAATTCATATTGGTGTAATATCTACTTTATTCCAACTTCTCTATGGTTCATACCCTCCGATACTACTCATAGATTCGTCAAAATAAGCAAACAACACATAGAAAATAGAATCTGTCAAAAACAGAATAGTCTGTAGTAATCTGTAACTCTAGAATACTTCTGTAACTCCAAAAATTCTGAAATAAATTGGTGGATGTGAGGAATTTGTCTATTAATATTCTGAAAGAAATCAACTAAAGCACTCTTCTGTTAAAAATGACAATTGTTCTCTTGAGCGAAAAGTTTCTGTTTTTTATAGCAAGATCACATTAACTGTCACTCAAGTCTTCCCAAAGGTTCTACTTTGCAATTTATTGAAAAAAAGCTATAAAACATGATTACTACAGTAGATTAATCATGTGTACACACAAAAACAGTAGGGGTAAATGTTGGGTTGCCTCCCAACAAGTGCTTTTCTTTAATGCCTTTTTAGCTAGGCATGATCATTTCAATGATGCTCGTATAAAAGATAAGAATTGAAACATAAAGGGAGCATCATGAAGCATATGACTAACACATTTAAGTCTAACCCACTTCCTATTCATAGGGATTTTGTGAGCAAACAACTTATGGGAACAAGAATCAACTAGCATAGGAAAGCAAAAGAAGCATGGCTTCAAGATTTTCAACACATAGAGAGGAAACCTGATATTATTGCAATTCCTACAAGCATATATTCCTCCCTCATAATAATTTTTAGTAGAATCATGAATGAATTCAACAATATAACTATCACATAAAGCACTCTTTTCATGATGCATAAGCATAGAATTTTTATTACTCTCCACATAAGCAAATTTCTTCTCACGAATAGTAGTGGGAGCAAACTCAACAAAATAACTATCATGTGAGGCATAATCCAATTTAAAATTAAAATTAAGATGACAATTTTCATGGTTATCATTATTCTTTATAGCATACATGTCATCGCAATAATCATCATAGATAGCAACTTTGTTCTCATAATCAATTGGAACCTCTTCCAAAATAGTGCATTCATCACTAAATAAAGTTATGATCTCTCCAAATCCACTTTCATAATTATCACAATAAGATTCAACACCCTCCAAAATAGTGGGTTCATTACGTCCTAAAGTTGACACTCTTCTAGACCCACTTTCATCAATATAATCATCCTAAATAGGAGGCATGCTATCATCATAATAAATTTGCTCATCCAAACTTGGGGGACTAAAAATATCATCTTCATCAAACATAGAATCCCCAAGCTTGTGGCTTTGCTTATCATTAGCATCATGGATATTCAAAGAATTCATACTAACAACATTGCAATCATGCTCATCATTCAA
Organism: Triticum aestivum; assembly: GCF_018294505.1. NCBI lineage: Eukaryota > Viridiplantae > Streptophyta > Magnoliopsida > Poales > Poaceae > Triticum > Triticum aestivum. The sequence continues at coordinate 626,398,280 of NC_057795.1, forward strand.
AGATTTAGTGCCAAACATTTTAATGTGTTCTTATTCTAGCACTTGAGCACAATTTTCCTTTCCGACATTTTCACGGAAGACATTAAAAAGATGAAGCATATGAGGCACCCTCAATTCCATTTTTTTGTAGTTTTCTTTTATATACTAAACTAGTGATAAAACAAGAAACTAAAAGATTCGATTTCAAGATCTAAAGATATACCTTCAAGCACTAACCTCCCTGGAAACAGCACCAGAAAAGAGCTTGATGTATTACAAGAAAATCCTTATAGACTCAATCCGATAAGATAACTTCAAAGGGAAAACTCAATCCATTACAAGAAAATGGAGGGGGAGAAACATCATAAGATTCAACTCTAATAGCAAAGCTCGCGGTACATCAAGATCGTGCCATATCAAGAACACGAGAGAGAGAGAGAGCGATCAAACACATAGTTACTTGTACATACCCTCAGCCCCGAGGGTGAACTACTCCCTCCTCATCATGGAGAGCACCGGGATGATGAAGATAGCCACCGGTGATGGACCCCCCCCCCCTCCGTCAGGTTGCCGGAATAGGGTCCCATTTGGTTTTTGGTGGCTACAGAGGCTTGCGGCTGTGGAACTCCCGATCTAGGTTTCTTTTAGGAGTTTATGTATTTATAGGAATTTCTGGCGTCGGGAACAAGTCAGGGGGGGGGGGTCTCTAAGTCATCCACAAGGTAGGGGGCGCGCACAGGGGGTAGGGCGCGCCCTCCACCCTCGTGGATGGCTTGGGACTCTTCTGTCCCAACTCTTTTACTTCGGTGGCTTCTTTTGGTCCATTAAAAATCATAAACAGTTGGCATGTCAATTGGACTCCGTTTGGTAGTCCTTTTCTGTAAAACCCGAAAGCAAGGGAAAAAAAGAAACTGGCACTAGGCTCTAGGTTAATAGGTTAGTCCCAAAAATCATATAAAATAGCGTATAAATGCATATAAAACATCCAAGATGGATAATATAATAGCATGGAATAATCAAAAATTACAGATACGTTGGAGACATATCACCCCTCCATCGTTTACACCCTCGGTCATATTTTCATAGTGCTTAGAGGAAGCCCTGTGGAGATAGCATCACCATCACCGTCACCACGCCGTCGTGCTGCGGAACTCATATGCTAGTTTGCCCGTCTTACGGGATCAAGAAGGCGAGGATGTCACCAAGCTGAACGTGTGCTGAACACGGAGGTGATGTACTTTCGGTACTTGATCGGTTGGATCGTGAAGAAGTTCAACTACATCAACCGCATTCCTAAACGCTTCCACTTATGGTTTACGACGGTACGTAGACACACTATCCCCTCTCGTTGCTATGCATCTCCATGGATAGATCTTGCTTGTGCATAGAAATTTTTTGTTTTCCATGCAACGTTTCCCAACATCTGTCACCTAGCGGTGCATCAAGGACATAATTCTTCTGTGCAGAAATGAGGATAATTCTCATATCACGGACCCAGTCCGCATTATTGGTACCATCATCTTTCAAATTAGTTTTCTCTAGGAACGTAACAAAAATCGCGAGCTATTTATCTACAACATAATTTTCAAAGACATTTTGACTATGTTCATGATAAATTTTAGTTCAAATAATTATATTACTAATGAAATCCCACTTAAATCAACATCCCTCAAGTTGTATAAGTGATACATGATCCAAATCAACTAACCCATGTCCGATCATCACGTGAGATGGGGTAGTCATCAATGGTGAACATCTTCATTTTGATCATATCTACTATATGCCTCATGTTCGAACTTCCGCTCTCCAGTGTTTGAAGATCATGTATGTACATGCTAGGATCGTCAAGTTTAACCCAAGTATTCTACGCGTGTAAATATGGCTTACACCCATTGTATGTGAATGTAGAGTCCATCACACCCGATCATCATGAGGTGCTTCAAAATGACGAACTTTAGCAACTGTGCATACTTGGGAAGAACAATTTTATCTTGCAATTATGTGAAGGATCATCTTATAATGCTACCGTCATTCTAACCAAAATAAGACGCATAAAGGATAAGTATCACATGCAATCAAAATATGTGACATGATATGGCCATCATCATCTTGTGCTTTTAATCTCCATCTTCAAAACAATGTCATGATCTCCATCGTCACCGGCATGACATCTTGATCTCCATTGTTACTGGCGCGACACCTTGATCTCCATCGTCGTGTCGGGGTCATCTCGCCAACTATTGCTTCTACACCTATTAATAACGCATAGTGATAAAATAAACCAATTACATGGCACTTAATGATTGACACGCAGGTCATACAAGAATTTAAAGACAACCCTAAGGATCCTGCCGGTTGTCGATACTACAAAACATGATCATCTCATACATCAATGTATATCACATCACGTCTTCACCATATCACATCACAACATACCCTGCAAAACAAGTTAGACGTCCTCTACTTTGTTGTTGTAAGTTTTACAAGGCTGCTATGGGTAACTAGCAAGAACTGTTCTTACCTACGGAAAACCACAACGGTGATTATCAAGTTTTCTATTTTAACCTTCTGCAAGGTCCGGCCGTAGTAAAATTCAATTCAACTAAAGTGGGAGAAACAAACACCCGCCAGCCACCTTATGCAAAATAAGTTGCATCGGTCCGTGGAACCGGTCTCATGTACGTGGACATGTAAGGTTGGTCCGGACCGCTTTATCCCACAATACCGCTGAATAAAAATAAGCATTGGTGGTAAGAAGTACGAACATCACCGCCCATAACTCCTTTGTGTTCTACTCGTGCATATCATCTACGCATAGACCTGGCTCTGATACCACTATTGGGGAATGTTGCATGGAAAACAAAAAAAAATCTATGCACTCGCAAGATCTATCCATGGAGGTGCATAGCTACAAGAGGGGAGAGCATCTTCATACCCTTGAAGATTGCTAAGCGGAAGCGTTTATCAATGCGGTTGATGTAGTCGTACACCTTCACGATCCGTCTCAATCAATTACCGAATGTACGACGCCTCCGTGTTCAGCACACGTTCAGCTCGAGAACGTCCTCACCTTCTTTATCCAGCAAGAGGGTTGAAGTAGTAGATGAGTCCTGGCAGCACGACGGCATGGTGATGGTGGTGGTGAAGAACAATCTCCGTAGGGCTTCGCCAAGTAGAACAGAAACTATGACGGAGGATAAACTAGAGGGGGCGGGGTTGCCGACACAAGGCTTGGTGATTCTTGATGTGTTCCGGGTGATAGGCCTGTTCAGAAACATAGCATGCAATTTCAAAAAAATTCCTAGGCTCACGCAAGATCTATCTAGGAGATGCATAGCACCAAGAGGGGGAGAGTGTATATGTACCCTCATAGACCGAAAGCGGAAGCGTTTGACAACACGTTTGATGTAGTCGAACTTCTTCTCGTTTCGACCGGTCAAGCACCGAACGTACGGCACCTCCGATTTCTGCACACATTCAGCTCGATGACATCCCTCGAACTCTTGGTCCAGCAGAGTGTCGAGGAAGTAGAAGAGTTCCGTCAGCACGAGGGTGTGGTGACGGTGATGGTGAAGTTATCCGCGCAGGGCTTCGCCTAGGCACTACGTGAACATAACCGGATGCGTAAACTGTGGAGGCGGGCGCCGCACACGGCTAACAAATGTTGGTGTGTCTTCTAGGCGCCTCCTGCTACCTCTTGAGCACTGCGTTGGTTTTCCCTTGAAGAGGAAAGGGTGATGCAGCAAAGTAGCGTAAGTATTTCCCTCAGTTTTTGAGAACCAAGGTATCAATCTAGTAGGAGGCTCCTCAAAAGTCCCACGCACCTACACAAACAAACAAGAACCTCGCAACCAACGCGATAAAGGGGTTGTCAATCCCTTCACGGAAACTCGCGAAAGTGAGATCTGATAGAGATAATAAGATAAGATAAATATTTTGGTATTTTTATGATATAGATTGGAAAATAAAAGATGCAAATAAAAGTAGATGGAAAACTTATATGACAAAATATAGACCCGGGGGCCATAGATTTCACTAGTGGCTTCTCTCAAGATAGCATAAGTATTACGGTGGGTGAACAAATTACTATTGAGAAATTGATAGAAAAGTGCATAGTTATGAGAATATCTAGGCAGGATCATGTATATAGGCATCACGTCTGCAACAAGTAGATCGAAACGATTCTACATCTACTACTATTACTCCACAGATCGACTGACTCCTGCCTGCATCTAGAGTATTAAGTTCATAAGAACAGAGCAACGCATTAAGAAAGATGACATTATGTAGAGGGATAAGCTCATGCAATATGATATAAAGCCCATCTTTTTATCCTCGATGGCAACAATACAATACGTGCCTTGCTGCCCCTGCTGTTACTGGGAAAGGACACTGCAACATTGAACCCAAAGCTAAGCACTTATCCCATTGCAAGAAAGATCAATCTAGTAGGCCAAACCAAACTGATAATTCAAAAAGACTTGCAAAGATAACCAATCATACATAAAAGAATTCAGAGTAGATTCAAATATTTCTCATAGATAAACTTGATCATAAACCCATAATTCATCGGATCTCGACAAACACACCGCAAAAAGAGTTACATCGAATAGATCTCCAAGAAGATCGAGGAGAACTTGGTATTGAGATTCAAAGAGAGAGAAGAAGCCATCTAGCTAATAACTATGGACCCGAAGGTCTCTGGTAAACTACCCACAACTCATCGGAGAGGCATTGGAGATGATGTAGAGGCCCTCTGTGGTTGATTCCCCCTCCGGCGGAGCACCGGAGAAGGCTCCAAGATACGTTGGAGACGTATCAAGCCCATAAACATCCAAAACGGGTAATATAATAGCATGGAACAATCAAAAATTATAGATATGTTGGAGACTTATCAAGCATCGCCAAGCTTAATTCCTGCTCGTCCTCGAGTAGGTAAATGATAAAAACAGAATTTTTGATGTGGAATGCTACCTAGCATATTTCTCAATGTAATTTTCTTTATTGTGGCATGAATGTTCAGATCCAAATGATTCAAAATAAAAGTTCATATTGACATAAAAACTATTATACTTCAAGCATACTAACAAATCAATCATGTCTTCTCAAAATAGCATGGCTAAAGAAGTTATCCCTACAAAATCATATAGTGTGGCTATGCTCTATCTTCATCACACAAAGTACTTAATCATGCACAACCCCGATGACAAGCCAAGCAATTCTTTCAATCTTTAGTATTGTCAAACTTTTTCCTTTTTTGCGACTTTCACGCAATACATTAGCGTGAGCCATGGATATAGCACTATATCTGGAATAGAATGGTGGTTGTGGAGAAGACAAAAAAGGAGAAGATAGTCTCACATCAACTAGGCGTATCAATGGGCTATGGAGATGCCCATTAATAGATATCAATGTGAGTGAGTAGGGATTGCCATGCAACGGATGCACTAGAGCTATAAATGTATGAAAGCTCAACATAAGAAACTAAGTGGGTGTGCATCCAACTTGCTTGCTCACAAAGACCTAGGGCATTTTGAGGAAGCCCATCATTGGAATATACAAGCCAAGTTCTATAATGAAAAATTCCCACTAGTATATCAAAGTGACAACATAGGAGACTCTCTATCATGAAGATCATGGTGCTACTTCGAAACACAAGTGTGGTAAAAAGGATAGTAACATTGTCCCTTCTCTCTTTTTCTCTCATTTTTTATTGGCCTTTCTCTTTTTTTTATTTGGCCTTTCTATTTTTTTTAAGTCTTAAGTCTCATCCCGACTTGTGGGGGAATCATAGTCTCCATCATCCTTTCCTCACTTGGGACAATGCTCTAATAATGAAAATCATCACACTTTTATTTACTTACAACTCAAGATTACAACTCGATACTTAGAACAAAATATGACTCTATATGAATGCCTCTGGCGGTGTACCGGGATATTCAATGAATCAAGAGTGATATGTATGGAAGAATTATGAAGGTGGCTTTGCCACAAATACGATGTCAACTACATGATCATGCAAAGAGCAATATGAAAATGATGATGCGTGTCATGATAAATGGAATGGTGGAAAGTTGCATAGCAATATATCTCGGAATGGCTATGGAAATGCCATAATAGGTAGGTATGGTGGCTGTTTTGAGGAAGGTATATGGTGGGTGCATGGTACCGGCGAAAGTTGCACGGCACAAGAGAGGCTAGCAATGGTGGAAGGGTGAGAGTGCGTATAATCCATGGACTCAACATTAGTCATAAAGAACTCATATACTTATTGCAAAAATCTACAAGCCATTGAAAACAAAGTATTACGCGCATGCTCCTAGGGGGATAGATTGGTACGAAAAGACCATCGCTCGTCCCCGACCGCCACTCATAAGGAAGACAATCAATAAATAAATTATGCTCCAACTTCATCACAAAGCAATTCACCATACGTGCATGTTACGGGAATCACAAACTTCAACACAAGTATTCCTCAAATTCATAATTACTCCACTAGCATGACTCTAATATTACCGTCCTCATATCTCAAAACAATTATCAAGCATCAAATTGATCATAGCATCCAATTCACTTTCTATGATAGTTTTTATTATACCCAACTTGGATGCGCATCATTCTAGGACCAAATTCATAACCATATCAAATACCATGCTGTTCTAAAAGACTCTCAAAATAATATAAGTGAAGCATGAGAGATCAACAATTTCTACAAAATTAAGCCACCGTCGTGCTATAAAAGATATAAGTGAAGCACTAGAGAAAAAATTATCTAGCTCAAAAGATATAAGTGAAGTGCACAAAGCATTCTAATAAATTCCAAATCAAGTGGATCTCTCCCAAAAGGTGTGTACAACAAGTATGATTGTGGTAATATAAAAAGCAAAGACTCATATCATACAAGACGCTCCAAGCAAAACACATATCATGTGGTGAATAAAAATATAGCTCCAAGTGAAGTTACCCATAAACGAAGACGAAAGAGGGGATGCCTTCCACAAGCTTAGGCCTTTGGTTATCCTCCAGACATCTCACGGCAGCCGCTTGTGTCCTCATCGTGCCAGTACTGGTGGTGACCATCGTTTTGGCATGCAATGGCCACGTCCAGAGTGTCGTTTTGCCTCGGCCCTGCTCATGCTCGTCGTCTTCGCGCGCGTGACCCTGTCCTGCGTGTTTCCCATGTCGTCGCCGTCCCCCTGGACCTCTCTCCCCCTCCCAAAGCCTCCTCGCTAGCGCTCGTCGCCATGCGCCCACGGATGCACTATAGATGGTCGTCTTCTTCCTTCTCTGTTTGCTTCTCCCCCTTTCCTCTCGACCTCTTCTACCCCGTGAAATGCCCCTATGCTCCTCGTGTCGCCTTCCGTCGACGTCACTCGCCCGCACATGCGTCTGCGGTACCGGACACGCGTCCGCGGCGGCACCCGTGCTTGAACTGCCTCGCGTGGCTATAAATGGCCACCCCCGAGGTCGTCCGAGCACTTCATCGCCCCCTCCTAACTCTCAGGACCCCGCCCAGCCTCTCCCCCGAGCTCCAGAGCCCCTCCTCGCCCTCCACTTCCACCATGGCCATCGTTTGGCTCCGCTCAAATTCGAGCGAGTCGACGCCCCTCCCTCCATCTCTTCACCTCCACTAGACCACCCAGACCCCGGCGCACCTTCCCAACCCCTCACTTCGGCGCAGGAGTGCTCGTGGCCGCATGTCCCCGAAGTTAGCCGCCGCCGTAGCTCTCTGTCCTCCTCCCGTCGCCACCATCCTGCCTCTCCCCGGTGTCATTGCCTCCTCTGGTTGGACGCGGCTCTATTCCCCGAGTCCGCCGGCGCCATCCCTTTAGCTGGAGACCGCCGAAAGTAGCCGCTCCCGTCACCAGAACCCGTTTCTGTCCCCTGTCGTAGCCGTTGCCTCCGCCCTTCCCCATCGCTCCTGTCACCTTCCTTGGTCGCGGCGTGGTTCCCCGACCTCGCCGGTACCCGCGCCCGCACTAGAGGCGGCCGGAGTTGGCCGGGCCGGCGCCAGCGTCGCGCGTCCTCACCCTCCTCTGTTTCGGTCGGGCCAGCGAGAGGAAGAAGGAGACGGGAGCCAGGAAGGCCCTGCGTCCTTCCCTGACCCCACCAGTCAGTGAGGAAGGAGCCGGCCCCGCCACTGATGACTGGGATAAGTGGACACAGGTTTGCGTGAATACACTTTCCTGTTGGGTAAGCATACTTCATTTTGTCTTCTACTAAGAATTCGCTTTCCCTGCAGGAGAATGTATTTCCTGAAGTGCGCCTTCTCTTTTTCTGCCGCCGGCCGAAACCTCTAAGTTATGAACGTTCACCCGTTAGCGCAGAAAAAGAAGAATTTTGATTTGTTTTTCTGCCTAACGACCGAACGGCCGTAACTTCTTGCTCGAGACTCCGAATGAGGTGAATCCAACGCCCACGTCTTCGTCTCGTCAAGCCCGTTCTGTTCCCATAATTTTCAATGTGGTTTGACATACCGGAAATGACAATTTTTCCCTTGCCCCTAATCAGCCCCCTCTGAGAGAGAACCCTTTCCCGTGAATCTATCCGCGGCTTCACCGCACTTCCCCCTGGTGTTTTCTTCATCCCCAGGCAAGCCACAACACCCATTCGCATGACGGCCATGCAGTAGCCCTAGTTTTCAACTCTAACATTTAATAACTGTCTGTTTGTTTACCTGCAATTGTTATCGATGTTTCGGTACTGCTTATGGTTTCATGTTCACCTTCGTGCTATGTTTCGATGCATCTAGTTATCATTTTTCTTGCTAGTATTACTTTCATGCTTGGTAGTAGTACATGTTGATGTTGGTAATGGTCTTCGGTGCATGACTATCGTCTGTTCCGAGTGCCGTTGCTATGCATGTTCCTTTACATCCAGTTGGTTAAATGCTTGCATGGAAGTATTATCATTATGTCATTGCATGGTATTTATTCGCGATGCTAGTGGTCATGATCTGTTTATGAGTAGAATTATACTTGTGATATTCATGCTCGTCCGTATGCCATGTTCATCTGGATAAATAATTCACGGTTGTTATGATTAAGTTGCATCCATGTTTATGTTAGTATCATGCATTGTAGTTGCATCATGTTATTTTCATATGACTCGGCTTATTGAATTCAAGTTTAACCGGACTTAATTGAACTTGAACAACTATTGGCTGAGTCATGGTGCCTCTGAATCGATCTGACCAGTGCAACCACATTTACCTTTATGGGGGGTCTTCATACGGTCCTTTGTAGTGCCTCTCGCCCATGCCTCCAACGAGGGAAGGTTATCCGCAGGCGCTACCTTGGTCGGGTAGGACGGCATAAGCCTTGTGTCACTACAAGAAATATGTCAACTTGTGACCTTCACTATTGGTCACTAAAAGGTCATTGTTTTTCATTTACGACCTTTTTGTGACCAAAAATAGAAGGTCAAAAGCTGGCGGTCGTAAACTAAAATTAACGACCTTCTCTGTGAGAAGGTCGTAGACGTTTACGACCAAAATATGCCTACTGTTTTGTTTTGGTCACTAGCTATCTGCTCAGGCCACGCCAGATCCGACGTGGCAAGCTGACGTGGCAATATTACGACCAGTTGGAAAGGTCAAAAATTAGAATCGGCCCGGTCCAATTGGGTGTTTATATGGGCCAAGCCCATTAATTCAGCCAATTTAGTGTATTTTTCTGTCAATTTTTGTTACCTTCATGGGTCAAGCCCAACATCGCAGCCTTTTCATTTTTTAGCCATGGCCATTTTGGCTGAGCAGTTCAAGTATTTCTTTTTTTAAAGATGGGTCCACTATTTAGATGGGTCCTAATTGTCAGGTTCTTCTAGTAAGTGGGTCCCAATTGTCAAGGTCATTTTCTTTAAATTTCAATTTGCTAGTAAATAAATCACCAACATTCAAATGGGAACAGATAGTGAACACAAATAGTACTTCACATAACAGCCAGAATCAGTTTGATACATCATACAACAAAGATACAATAGCAGAATCATTGTGTTACATCATCATATAACACATATACAATGGCAATCACAGTCTAGATACTCCAGGTCCAGATTCCCAGCTTCCAAATCTGCAGCACAAAATCAACACCATGTTAATAGACCAAACTTGGTGTTACAATAGATGAATGATAACACAAATTGAGCTAGCTAGTACCATGCTTTTTTGTTTTCCAACTAGTTAAAATGAGATAGCCACTCATACAAGAAAACAGATACACACTGGAAGAGATACCAAAACAGATACACAAGTTGAGATGTAGCAGGCAGATTCATCAAGTATATATCATGATGTGTATTCATCATATAGCTGTTGAGATCCACCAATGCTCAATGCCAAAAATGTAAGATAATGGTTATGGAAAAATAGTAAACTTGCAATAAGATTTAAACCAAACAGAACAGCAAAGTGATGACATGACCAAATGCTAACTAGAATGCTTTTAATAAAATGGATTGCTTCTAGCTGTTGTAGTAACGACATGTAGGTTCCATCAGGCCATGATCAAGTACTCCAAACCATTGCATGCTTTGCAAAATAAAATACTAGATGAATGTCACTAACAGGAGCACTAGGTGATTAATGGAACAAGACATGGCAGTGTATGTCTGAAGACAGGTGCTGCTTGCCGATGTTCTTCACATAACTATAGGCTGACCGTCAAGTTAGCATTATAGAAAGCGAAAAGGAAAGTGGAAAAGACATGGCAGCCTATAGCTATGCTGAGAACATAGACAAGCAGCACCTGTCTTCAGATACTGTTGGCTTGCAGCCGCATGTATCCTTGCTTCAAGTTAGGTCCAGGAACTCTTTGTGTGCACATCAAGGCAGAATAGCAGCCTCGGTTATCCAGCCACACTTCACTGCAGGAAAACAAACAAATGGCTGAACCATCTTGGTAGAAACATAGTAAAAAACTGCTAAAATGAACACTAGCAGCAAAATATATTAGAATGTTAAATTTAACACGCTAGAAAATTAATGAGAGTGCCCCCCACACACAGTGTAAGTAAGACTAGCATATAGTAGTTTGTCTTCTACAGAATGCTTCTAATATAAGTAAGCATGAGAGTGTACATGTTGGAGCTTTGTCATGCATGCAAATATTTTATGAGGAGAACTAGATACATGAATGTGATCATTAGAATGCATACGTGTGTAGTCATTCTTCCAAGCTAAGTAACGAGGCATGCAAATAGAGGTTATGGTGGCAGCTTTCTATTGGCTGGACTTCACTAGACTACATGTTGGATTTATGAGTAGCTTGGTACAAGAAATAATACGTGGAGTACAATGTAGCCAGATATTAGAAGAAGGTAGAAAAAGAAATGGGAAGTCTGCTAGAAATGCATCCTGGTACCCCTTGGCCTTGCGTAGCAGGTAGTAGACGAGGCCCTAGCAATAGCTCAGCAGCAGGTGGTGCTTGGCCTCCAGGTACCCCATGCCCTCCCCGTCAGTAGCTGGTTCTCCTCACCTATACCAATACACAAGCAGTCAAGCACACAAGAAAACAAACAGAATACTTAGTTTTGTAGATACTGCTACCCGTTGCTTAAATGCTGCCTTATTCTCTCACAAGTGAACTTATCATAGATCATGAAGCAGTAAGAGCTGGGATTTCGCTTTTTCTCTAGAACTAATAGAACATCCTAACAATATTATAAACATTGCTTCACGGCCACTGATTACTTGCTCATTGCATGGAGATTTTAATCAGTGTGACAACTAGTCACTAGATACAAAACAATTCATATAAACAGGGCATACCAAGTAGCATACCAAGAAAAAAACAGATTTCAAACCGGCTAGCTAGCTGTAATTTGCTGCAATCCTGATGGTACAAACAAGCTAGCTAGATTAAACACCAACAGTTAACACAGCCTTGCTGTAGTAACTAACAAGGCCACTATAAATTATTAACATGCATGATCTGTAGTACTAGGAGGCCAAGTCAATGTACATCACAGTAACTACAAATGGGGTCTACTACAAGAGCACAATTTAACAAGTGTGCTACTCCAAATCATCATCACTTGTAAATAGGAATGATCTTTTCCATGACACAAACACGGAAAGTACAAACAAAATCACCCATGCAGATGAAATAAAGCAAGGTACCCATGCACACGGCCACAGTCGTCGTCCCGCGGTAGAGGAGGTTGTAGCCGAGTTGGACCATGTGCGGAGTGTCGGCGTGGCGATGGATGCCTGGTTGTCGTCATCGTCCATAGAGGATGCCTACTGCTCTGAATCAAACAAACAAGTAAGAGTTAGTGTTGTTGATCTAGTACAGAAATTAAGCAAGCGAGTATAGGAGACACACACACGTGCTACTGCTAGTATCTACAGACATCAATCATGTTGGCGGTGTGTGCGCTTGAGCTAGCTTAGTATGTAGAGTCCACGGTTGGGCTCCAAAACAAACAGAGCATGCTACTGTCAACAGAATCAAGCTAGTAGAATAGAAACATACCATACCATGATGAAGTTTAAAATAGAATACACAATGCATATACATTTTCTAGTGGAAAATCACAGAAACAACTGATGAAAATCTACATCCGAAGTTCTAACAATGCCATGTCTACGACAAAACAAGACTAAGACGATTGGTGTAATTCTAATGCAGCAATAAAACAAACCTAACTACATTGTTCAGCAGCTTTGAATAAAAAAAATCTACCATTTATGGGAAACATTTGAAAGCAAAAGAAGAGAGTAAGTTTACATGTAAGAGTGCATATATGTAATCAGATGGATTTAGAGGGCACAGGGGCAGACCTTGTTGAAATGCTCGTACTGCCTATTCCCAAGAGAAAACACCCCGTACTTGAGGTTGCTCAACCACTGACCCCTCTCGTTCCCCTGTAGTCTGACCAAACAAAGTAGCCATGAATACCAACCACAAGAAAAGCATGTTGAGAGTTGCACCTCAAGAAACTACTAGGTCTTCTATAATCAAACGGACCTCAGAGAACCATTTGTAGAATATTGCCGCATTGTCGGTTGGCTCACCATTCCCATACCTACAACAGTGACAACGACACCCATTAGCAATTTAGCTTCTTAGATAGATTATCAGACAAAAGGGGTTGGCCCCAGTTTTTGTAAGTGCTGGTTTGATTAGCAACTGTCTGGAACAAATAAATATTCATGAGTTCCTTGCTTATCATGTGAGAGTAATTTAAGCAAGCAATCCACTGGTGCTGTAACGAAGTCAGTAAGAGTGGCAGGTGGTCCTTACGTTGCGAGGAAGAAGAATGTGATCTTCTCCTTCTTGAGCTTCTCCTCGTACTCCTCGTCCTCGGCGGCGTAGTCATCCTAAATCCCGACAAATCAATCATGTGAGCCGAGGGGAGGGGGAGGAGGAGGTTTAAGAAGAAGCAGCGTCGACGGCGAGGTTCGTACCAGATCAAGCACCTTGAAGACGGCCTTGTCGTAGCACGCCTTGGCCTCCTCCGCAAGCGCCTGGCAGCAGGAGCATAGAAGGGAAAGCTTATTAGGCACCTTGCACAAGACAGACAGACGAGCGGGAGCAGCACGGGGGAGGAGGAGCGTGCGCGTACCTTGGAGAATCCCTCGACAGTGTCGGTCTGCGTACCGAAGAAGAGGGCGACCCGCTGGCGGCTGTCGTCGGGGTCGGGCTCCTGGTCCTTCTTCACGGCAGCGGCAGCACGGCCAGCCACCACGACGCGCGGGGTGGGGGAGGGGAAGGGGACGGGGGAGGGGCTGCTAGGGTTGGCGGCGTGGTAGAGTGAGAGGTGCGCGGTGAGGGCGCCGATGAGTTGCTGCATGGTGCGCGGTGACACGAGAGCGGCGGCCATGGTCGGAGCCGCGGGGTGTGTGTGTGTCCGTGCCTCACTGGCCGGTCAGAACTCGGAATGGGGAGGAGCCACCGCGAGGGGAGCGTGCGGGAGCAGGAGAGGATGAGGGGGGAGAGTGAGGCCGGTGCCGAGATTGGATCTGGGGAGGGGATAGGGTTTGGGTGGTTGGAGGGGATGAGGAGGGAGAAGGGGGCGGCAACGATGGATCTGGGGAGGGGATAGGGTTTGGGTGGTTGGGCTGCCCTGGGGGTGGGGGTTCTTTTTCTTTCTTTCTATTTTTTTCTTTAGATAAATGGGATGGATGGATGGATGGATGGATGCCATGTCATCGATCCATGGCACAAACATTTCAACCAATAAGAACAAAGCTTATGTAATTGTGTTTTTCTATTTATTCTCTTGTTTTTTTTGCACGAGGGTGCATTTTGGAATGGCATAATTTGTTCAATATATATCATACTTGGCATCAGAGTGCATCTTGGAATGGCAAACAATTTTTCCTAAGGAATTTTTCATTTTATTTACACGGAAAATTCATTTTCCATTTTTCGAGTGCCCGAAATGAGGTTTTTTTGTGAAGGACCTACCATATATTTGTTGCAAAATTGTACCAAATCAATTTTCTAAAATACTAGGACATATTTAATGCACAATTAACCAAATGGTTGGGTGTAAAATGTTTTGATCCACCTCTCGTGAAAAAGACAAATTCTTGCCGATTCAGTAGGAAGCGGGTCAAATTTGCATTGTAGCTACCTCGTAGTTTGCTCTTTATTTTTTCCAAAAATCATTTCAAGGTACATAAGTATCTATTTAATCAGAGAAACACCAAAAAAATTCAAGATTCAACCACTAGCTAGGAACGGTCATTCCCGCCATTTTGACCGCATTTTGAAACGGGCATAAAATTCAAAAAAATCTAAAAATTGGAAAACCTTCGCATTGTGTCATTATATGTGACCAAGTTACGAGGAAAAATAATAAACTTACAATACGGCAATTCTTTTAAAAAAGTGTTCTCAGAAACGAGCTATCATGTGTGGAGATCAATGGCTTTCAAGCCAAATGATCAATCTTATAGCCACATTCATTGCATAGTTTGTTTAGATGATCTCATATTGTGCACAAGGGTGCATATTGGAATGGCAAAAATGTTTCCTAAGGAAACTTTCATTTTCTTTGGACGAACAAATAATTTCCCATTTTTCGAGTGCCCCAAATGAGGGTTTTTTGTGAAGAACCTACCAAATAATTGTTGCAAAATTGGACCAAATCATTTTTCTAAAATACTAGGCCCTATTTAATGCACAATTGACCAAATTTTTGGGTGTAATTTTTTTTTGATCCACCTCTAGTGAAAAAGACAAATTTCCGCCATTTCAGATGGAAGCGGGTCAAATTTGAACTGCGGCTGCCTCATAGTTTGCTCTTTATTTTTTCCAAAAATCATTTCTAGGTACAAAAGTATCTATTTAATCGGAGAAACACCAAAAAAATTCCAAGATTCAACCACTAGCTACAAAAGTATCTATTCAAGCCCGTTGTTTTGACCACATTTTGAAACGGGCATAAAAAATTAAAAAAAATCAATAAATTGGAAAACCTTCGCATTGTGTCATTATATGTGACCAAGTTTCCAGGAAAAATAATAAACTTGTAATACGGCAATTCTTTTAAAAAAAGTGTTCTCGGAAATGAGCTATCATGCGTGAAGATTCACAGCTTTCAAGCCAAATGATCAATCTTATGGCCACAGACATGGCATAGTTTGTTCAAATGATCTCATATTATGCACAAGGGTGCATCTTAGAATTCCAAACAATGTTGCCTAAGGGAGTTTTCATTTTCTTTACACGGAAAATTCATTTTCCATTTTCTGAGTGCCCGAAATGAGTTTTTTTGTGAAGGACCAACCATATATTCGTTGTAAAATTGGACCTAATCAATTTTCTAAAATACTAGGCCATATTTAATGCACAATTAACAAAATGGTTGGATGTCAAAAGTTTTGATCCACCTCTGGTGAAAAAGACAATTTCCCACCGATTTAGTAGGAAGCGGGTCAAATTTGAACTGCAGCTGCCTCATAGTTTGATCTTTATTTTTTCCAAAAATCATTTCTAGGTACATAAGCATCTATTTAATCAGAGAAACATCAAAAGTTTTCCAAGATTCAACCATTAGCTAGGAACGGTCAAGCCCGCTGTTTTGACCGCATTTTGAAACGGGCATAAAAAATTCAAAAAAATCAACAAATTGGAAAACCTTCGCATTGTGTCATTATATGTGACCAAGTTTCCAGGAAAAATAATAAACTTGTAATACGGGAATTATTTTAAAAAAGTGTTCTCGTAAAATGAGCTATCATGCGTGAAGATTCATGGCTTTCAAGCCAAATGATCAATCTTATGTCCACATTCATGGCATAGTTTGTTCAAATGATCTCATATTGTGCACAAGGGGGCATCTTGGAATTCCAAACAATGTTGCCTAAGGGAGTTTTCATTTTCTTTGCACAGAAAATTCATTTTCCATTTTCCGAGTGTCTGAAATGAGTTCTTTTTTGTGAAGGACCTACCATATATTTGTTGCAAAATTGGACCAAATCAATTTTATAAAATACTAGGCCATATTTAATGCACAATTGACAAAATGGTTGGGTGTCAAAAGTTTTGGTCCACCTCTGGTGAAAAAGACAAAATCCCACTGATTCAGTAGGAAGGATGTCAAATTTGAACTGTAGCTGCCTCATAGTTTGCTATTTATTTTTTTCAAAAATCATTTCTAGTTACATAAGTACCTATTTAATCATAAATACATGGTTTCGTGGTGATATGTCGAGGTTTGGACGGTGGCTGAGGGCCCCAACTCTAGAGAGCGTAAACTCGCATGCCCGCCGCATGGTCACCGTGTGACCGTGGCGTTGCCATGTGTTCTGGGTGGCCTAGGCATGTCTAGCGGGTTGGGCACTCCCCAGGTCGGTGCTAGGAAGAAAATCACAACATAAGATTCTCACGAGGAGACCGATCGATGCTCAAACATGAAGAAGCAGCCAAGTGTTTGATTAGCGGTACAGGAAATGCACATGGCTAATGGTCGTGAGTTTTGGCTGAGGATGACGAGTTACTAAGAAGACCGTCTTCACAAATTTTCAGCTCAAAAGGAGGAGCCTAGGTGGTACTTGCTTTGCAAAGTACAACACTGGACATAAATATGAATGTTGAATCTGGGCTCAAAATAATGAATGGATTGAGCTGGCATTTTGTGGAGGATGGTTATTTGGGCACAAGAAAGCACTATAGAAAATGGATACCAGTTGGACATGCCAAAGTGGTACTTCCTTCACAAAGTGTTTTTCTGAACAGATAGGAAAATGAATATTTATGAATTATTTTTGAACTAGGCAAGGAAGTTTTTTTTTACATATTTGACGAAGATATGACCCAAAAATTTATGAGATTTTTTTGGGAATTTTGGGAATGACGGAAATATAGGTTGCTTCACAACCTAGGGCAAAAACTGCCACATGGACATGACACATAGGCAAAACTAATGAGGTGGTGCCTAGTCATAGCAACCCACCACAATTTACAAGGTTATGACCATCTATATTGGCCATGATCAGTTAGAAATAAGGCAGCGAACCAGTGCTATCTGCTTTATGACCATTTCATGTAAGGAAATTACGACCTTTCTGACCAAAATGATCATTATAGTTTAGGGTTTGGAGCCCCCTGAACAGCTTTTGACCAATTGGTCTGAAATGGTCATAGATCTATGACCAATTCTTCTAGGGTCACTGACAGAAGGTCACTAGTTGACATATTTCTTGTAGTGTGTGCCCGTTGTTATGATTGGTATACCATTGTCCCTGTTTGGGACCGTTTTAACACGACGGTGGTCGAAGATGCCTTTGGTAGGCATGGGGCCACCCATGACTTAGCCCTAAGAGGGAGTTGGTCAGAGTGGCCAGGAGAGTGTCATGCCAAGGGGAGGGTTTCCTCGGAACGCTGTTGGTCCACCCGAATGGGAGCGCGAGGCCATGGGTTCTGTGGTGTGGCTAAAGTGCTCTAACCTCTGCAGAGTTTGTGTTAAATCTATCGATAGCCGCGCCCGCGGATAAGTGCTTAGTTCTTAGTCGGTTATACTATGGGTCAACAGTAATAATAATGATGTGCTTTATAACAACCCCGGTTCGGTGATGAAAGAAGTTGGTTGATACTTATGTGATCATGAGAGGATCACCGTGGTATCGAGGATACGAAGTTGTTAAATACTTGTGATGTTGTGCGAGAATCATGGGTAAAGATCAAGCTCCTTGTGATCATGATTGATTACTACGGTATTGTTTATACCAAGCTTGATTGGATCCTTAGATGATGATGTGATGTCCGAGGATGGTAAGTGATGCATGTGATGGTTACGAGGTAACCCCGAGCAGAGTAAGTTGTGAAGGAAATATGCCCTAGAGGCAATAATAAAGTTATTATTTATTTCCTCATATCATGATAAATGTTTATTATTCATGCTAGAATTGTATTAACCGGAAACATGATACATGTGTGAATACATAGACAAACATAACGTCACTAGTATGCCTCTACTTGACTAGCTCGTTAATCAAAGATGGTTATGTTTCCTAACCATAGACATGTGTTGTCATTTGATTAAAGAGATCACATCATTAGGAGAATGATGTGATTGACATGACCCATTCCGTTAGCCTAGCACTTGATCGTTTAGTATATTGCTATTGCTTTCTTCATGACTTATACATGTTCCTGTAACTATGAGATTATGCAACTCCCGTTTACCGGAGGAACACTTTGGGTGCTACCAAACATCACAACGTAACTGGGTGATTATAAAGGAGTACCACAGGTGTCTCCAAAGGTACATGTTGGGTTGGCGTATTTCGAGATTAGGTTTTGTCACTCTGAATGTCGAAGAGGTATCTCTGGGCCCTCTCGGTAATGCACATCACTATAAGCCTTGCAAGCAATGTAGCTAATGAGTTAGTTGTGGGATGATGTATTACGGAATGAGTAAAGAGACTTGCTGGTAACGAGATTGAACTAGGTATTGGATACCGACGATCGAATCACGGGTAAGTAATATACCGATGACAAAGGGAACAACGTATGTTGTTATGCGGTTTGACCGATAAAGATCTTCGTAGAGTATGTAGGAGCCAATATGAGCATCCAGGTTCCGCTATTGGTTATTGACCGAGAATAGTTCTAGGTCATGTCTACATAGTTCTCGAACCCGTAGGGTCCGCACGCTTAACATTACGATGACAGTTTTATTATGAGTTTATAAGTTTTGATGTACTGAAGTTTGTTTGGAGTCCCGGATATGATCACGGACATGACGAGGAGTCTCGAAATGGTCGAGACATAAATATTGATATATTGGAAGCCTATGTTTGGACATCGGAAGTGTTCTGGGTGAAATCGGCATTTTACCGGAGTACCGGGAGGTTACCGGAACCCACCGGTGACCTAATGGGCCTTAGTGGGCCTAGTGGAGGAAGAGGAGAAGGGGCCAAGGGGCAGCCGCGCGCCCCTCCCCCCCCCCCAAGTCCGAATAGGACAAGGAGGGGGGCGGCGCCCCCCCCCCTTCCTTTCCCCCCTCTCCTCCTTCCCCCCAAGTCCTAGTCCAACTAGGGAAGGGG